>NC_055969.1:34555866-34578366 GCF_018492685.1 Alosa sapidissima
CTCTGGTCTGCTGCCTGGTCTGGAATGCTCTTGGTTTGGGGCAGCTCTCGTGATCATTCAGAAGTCCTCTGTCTGAAGAATAAACTCAACTGTTTGTGTGTGTGTGTGTGTGTGTGTGTGTGTGTGTCTCTCTTTCTCTCTCTCGCTCTCTTTCTCTCTGTTTGTGCGTGTTTGTGCGTATGTGTGTGTGTGTGTGTGTGTGTCTCTCTCTCTCTCACTCTCTCTCTGTTTGTGCGTATGTGTGTGTTTGTGTGTGTGTGTCTCTCTCTCTCGCTTTTTCTCTCTCTCTGAAGAGCGTGTTTGTGTGTATGTGTGTATGTTTGTGTCATAGGGTCAAAGTTACCATGTGTTGCTAAAGTTAGAAACCAGAGGATCTTATTTTGCAGTCTTTCAGTTGCAGCCTCTGCTACTATGACTGTTCTCATTCTGAGAAAATGCATACATTTAAAAACGTTCCCACCAACTTCACCCTGCTTGTTTCTGTGGTTTTAGAGCGTCGGCTTTGTCAGCGTTTGTCTAAGAGCTGAAATGAACAGGAAACGGTGTGCTAATATTTCATGTGGAAAGAAGATCCCACCGAACCACTGAGCATTCACTCTCACTGAACTTTCCTCCAACTAACACAGTTTCTATGGAAACCAAGGCAAGAGCAGGAGAGCAGAGAGAGAGAGAGAGAGAGAGAGAGAGAGAGAGAGGGGAGAGAGAGCGAGGGAGGGAGAGAGAATCTTCTGTTCTTTCCTTACAGAGAAAAAACAAGCATTCTGACCTGTTTCTACAGCAACCATACCCACAATGCACTTTTGTTCTGGCTCCTGGTGGTGGAGTGGTGTTGCGCTGATCAGAGCCCAATCAGATGACCTGAGTGAACACACACACACACACACACACACACCTGAGTGAAAAGCAGTAAAGGACACTGACTTCACTACTGTAGCCTGTGTTTATACTGTAGACGTCACTACTGTAGCCTGTGTTTATAGACTTCACTGCTGTAGCCTGTGTTTTCAGTCTTCATTACTGTAGCCTGTGTTTTCAGACTTCACTACTGTAGCCTGTGTTTTCAGTCTTCACTACTGTAGTCTGTGTTTTCAGTCTTCACTACTGTAGTCTGTGTTTTCAGACTTCACTACTGTAGTCTGTGTTTTCAGACTTCACCGCTGTAGCCTGTCTGCGTGACAAGTTCAACCCTTTTAAACTTTTAAACAATCCCATTGCATAGTTCACCACAGCATGTGCAACTTTTCTTTAGAACCCGATCTGAATCTCTTAGGCCGTCACACATGTGGTTGATTAGGAGAGCAGTGAAATGGTTTTGCTCGCTGCATCATGCCGGCTTAAAATAAAGTCTGGTGTGCAAGGTCATATCCCTGCCGTTCGACCTTATCAGCATCTAACTTTCTGTTGGGCACTTTTCTCATGAGTTTGTCTATCCTAAGAGGGTAAGAGGGACTCTCGGGGGGTAAAGTGTCATAGCAGTGAGACTAACTGTCCTCCCCTCCTCCATCTCTGTCTCCCCCCCTCCTTCTCTCTCTTTCCCTCTCTATTCTCTCTCTCCGTTCTTCTCTCCACCCAGGATGGAAGCCTCGTGTCTGGAGTTGGCCCTGGAGGGCGAGCGGCTGTGTAAGGCGGGAGACTTCAAAGGGGGCACGGCATTCTTCGAGGCAGCAGTGCAGGTGGGCACGGAGGACCTGAAGACCTTGAGCGCCATCTACAGCCAGCTGGGCAATGCCTACTTCTACCTGAAGGAGTACGGCAAAGCGCTGGAGTACCACCGCCACGACCTCACCCTCGCCAGGTTAGTGCCCACGCCCTCACCCTCGCCAGGTTAGTGCCACACTGCCACGACCTCACCCTCACCAGGTTAGTGCCCTCACCCTCACCCTCGCCAGGTTAGTGCCCTCACCCTCACCCTCGCCAGGTCAGTGCCCTCACCCTCACCCTCGCCAGGTTAGTGCCCTCACCCTCGCCAGGTTAGTGCCCACGCCCTCACCCTCGCCAGGTTAGTGCCCACGCCCTCACCCTCACCCTCGCCAGGTTAGTGCCCACGACCTCACCCTCACCAGGTTAGTGCCCACGCCCTCACCCTCGCCAGGTTAGTGCCACACTGCCACGACCTCACCCTCACCAGGTTAGTGCCCACGACCTCACCCTCGCCAGGTTAGTGCCACACCGCCACGACCTCACCCTCGCCAGGTTAGTGCCCACGCCCTCACCCTCGCCAGGTTAGTGCCACACTGCCACGACCTCACCCTCACCAGGTTAGTGCCCACGCCCTCACCCTCGCCAGGTTAGTGCCCACGCCCTCACCCTCGCCAGGTTAGTGCCACACTGCCACGACCTCACCCTCGCCAGGTTAGTGCCCACAACCTCACCCTCGCCAGGTTAGTGCCCACGCCCTCACCCTCGCCAGGTTAGTGCCACACTGCCACGACCTCACCCTCGCCAGGTTAGTGCCCTCACCCTCACCCTCGCCAGGTTAGTGCCCACGCCCTCACCCTCGCCAGGTCAGTGCCACACCGCCACGACCTCACCCTCGCCAGGTTAGTGCCCACGCCCTCACCCTCGCCAGGTTAGTGCCCACGCCCTCACCCTCGCCAGGTTAGTGCCACACTGCCACGACCTCACCCTCACCAGGTTAGTGCCCACGACCTCACCCTCACCCTCGCCAGGTTAGTGCCCTCACCCTCACCCTCGCCAGGTTAGTGCCCACGCCCTCACCCTCGCCAGGTCAGTGCCACACCGCCACGACCTCACCCTCGCCAGGTTAGTGCCCACGACCTCACCCTCACCCTCGCCAGGTTAGTGCCCTCGCCCTCACCCTCGCCAGGTTAGTGCCCACGCCCTCACCCTCGCCAGGTTAGTGCCACACCGCCACAACCTCACCCTCACCCTCGCCAGGTTAGTGCCCACGACCTCACCCTTGCCAGGTTAGTGCCATACGGCCACGACCTCACCCTTGTCAGGTTAGTGCCCACGACCTCAACCTCGCCAGGTTAGTGCCCACGCCCTCACCCTTGCCAGGTTAGTGCCATACGGCCACGACCTCACCCTCGCCAGGTTAGTGCCACACCGCCACGCCCTCACCCGGTTAGTGCCATACGGCCACGACCTCACCCTCACCAGGTTAGTGCCCACGACCACACCCTCACCAGGTTAGTGCCATACGGCCACGACCTCACCCTCACCCTCGCCAGGTTAGTGCCCACGACCACACCCTCACCAGGTTAGTGCCATACGGTCTGAGGGCACAGGGCAAAGCCACAGCGCTGAAATCAGATAGGTAAAATATCAATCAACCAAGCAATCAAAACCAATCAACCAATTAACCAATATAATCTGTCAATCAGTTAATCAACCAAGCAATCAAAACCAATCAACCAATCAATCAATTAACCAATATGTGAATCTGTCAACCAAACAATCAAGCTTAATTTAGTTAAATACTATCCTGTAGACTTGCATTGCAAGGGGTGGTATGCATATGAATGAAATGGCCATGGTTCTAGTCTTGTTGAGGTGGTTTGGCATACGAGGGCATAGAAGGTTCTAGTCTTGTTGTGGTGGTTCGGCATACGAGGGCATAGAAGGTTCTAGTCTTGTTGTGGTGGTTTGGCATACGAGGGCATAGAAGGTTCTTGTTGTGGTGGTTTGGCATACAAGGGCATAGAAGGTTCTAGTCTTGTTGAGGTGGTTTGGCATATTACAAGGGCATAGAAGGTTCTAGTCTTGTTGAGGTGGTTTGGCATACGAGGGCATAGAAGGTTCTAGTCTTGTTGAGGTGGTTTGGCATATGAGGGCATAGAAGGTTCTAGTCTTGTTGAGGTGGTTTGGCATATTACAAGGGCATAGAAGGTTCTAGTCTTGTTGAGGTGGTTTGGCATATTACGAGGGCGTAGAAGGTTCTAGTCTTGTTGTGGTGGTTTGGCATACGAGGGCATAGAAGGTTCTAGTCTTGTTGTGGTGGTTCGGCATACGAGGGCATAGAAGGTTCTAGTCTTGTTGTGGTGGTTCGACATACGAGGGCATAGAAGGTTCTAGTCTTGTTGTGGTGGTTTGGCATACTTCTGGACCTTTTAGTTTGTCACTCACGGGTATTACTAACCTCATACTTGACTGATTGGTGCACGGTAGATGTTGCATTAGCGCCACAAGCCACAAGAAGTGCTCAGCATCAGGATTAAGTTACTCATGTGTGCATGGAGATGTGATTACATGTGAGGAGCTTTGTGATTTAATGAAATCCATTGGTAATGAAATCCTTATGCTTAGGAAAATCCTTTGAATTTGATTAGATGAAATATCGTGGCAGTTCTTACACCAAGCTTGCACAATTGCATTAAAGTAATAAGCATGATTTATGCTGAGGAGATGGGCTTCTGTATTTTTTTTTGTGATCAACTATTTGTTGAGTTTCATTAACGGGGGCGGCAAGACGGTTACATGAAATGAGACATTTAATCATACACATGATCATGTAAAAAAGAGTGGAAACCAGACTATAAAAAATACAAAATGATAAAAAAAGATTTTTACAGAAAAAGAGAGAAAGGCTTTTGGTTTTGTGTTTACACAAGCTTTGCAGTGCTGTTGGTTAATTCAGATTTGAATATACAAGACTGGAGGCCTTGATGCTGGTTTGGAAGTCAAATTGATTCAGTACGTTGCCCGCCCACCACAGCAGACATCCTGTCTGGCTTGTACGAGTGCCCTCAGGCATCACCTACTGGACTACAACACCGCTTGCTTGAATTTCATATTGTGTTGTGCTTGTTTTTTCCGATATCTTCACACCTTTGCTGTAGTTTCAGTTTCTGTACTGCACTGCCTGCCGGTCCTTATCGGACATTATCCTGACAGGGCAAACAGGACCCGGACACTTTGTGTTGTGGCTGCATTACCACCTAGAGCGTGGTAATGCAGCCACACAACGCCGTGTCGTCCATTATCCCTTACGTAAACCTCCTACTCTGACCCTCCTCTGACCCCCCTCAGGACGATAGGGGACCGGATCGGAGAAGGCAAAGCCAGCGGCAACCTGGGCAACACGCTGAAGGTACTGGGGAGGTTTGACGAGGCTGCGGTGTGCTGCCAGAGGCATCTGGACATCTCCCAAGAACAGGGCGACAAGGTGAGGCCACTGCACCCGCCACCCTTGCATTAGTTCACTGGTTTATACTGTCGTTTGTTTTGAACAGACAAGAAGATATAGAGGAACCTGAGAAGGCATATGCTTCTCTCTCTCTCTCTATCTATCTCTCTCTATCTATCTCTCACCCCTCTCTCTCTCATGCTTGCATGCTTGTGTGTGTGTGTGTGTGATGGCCCAGGTGGGGGAGGCGAGGGCGCTGTACAACATTGGGAACGTGTTCCATGCCAAGGGCAAGCAGCAACTGTGGGGATGCTCGCTGGACCCTGGGGACCTGCCCCCCGACGTCAGGGACACCCTACAACGCGCCACCGCATATTACGAGTGAGTAGCCACAACACACACACACACTACAACGCGCCACCACATATTACGAGTGAGTAGCCACAACACACACACACCCTACGACGCGCCACCGCATATTTCGAGTGAGTAGCCACACCACCCTACAGTGCGCCACCGCATATTTCGAGTGAGTAGCCACACCACCCTACAGTGCGCCACCGCATATTTCGAGTGAGTAGCCACACCACCCTACAGCGCGCCACCGCATATTTCGAGTGAGTAGCCACACCACCCTACACCACCCCATGCCCATCTCATCGTCTAGTGACCCCGACGTCAGGGACACCCTACAACGCGCCACCGGATATTACGAGTGAGTAGCCACAACACCCTACAACGCGCCACCACGTATTACTGTACGAGTGAGTAGCCCAAAACACCCTACAACGTGCCACCGCGTATTACGAGTGAGTAGCCCAAAACACCCTACAACGCGCCACCACGTATTACTGTACGAGTGAGTAGCCCAAAACACCCTACAACGCGCCACCGCGTATTACTGTACGAGTGAGTAGCCCAAAACACCCTACAACGCGCCACCGCGTATTACGAGTGAGTAGCCCAAAACACCCTATGCCCATCTCATCGTCTAGTGACCCCGATGTCATCGGTGAGTAGCCACACACCCCCATGTTCATCATCCAGTGAGCATCCAGTCCTTCATCTATTTGCATGTATATTCATTTAGCAGACACGCTCATCCAAAGCCACTCACAAAAATGACGAATAACATTCAAGCTACAATGCAGAGGACACATTAGACCTCATGCCAGCCTAAACAATCTACCGGTCTCTGTCATGATCTACTTATGATCTACTTGTCCCAGTCATGATCTACATGTCTTGGTCATGATCTACATGTCCCAGTCATGATCTGCGTGTCCTGGTCATGATCTACTTGTCCCAGTCACAAACCATTTGTCCCAGTCCCAGTCTTTTACAAGTGAGTGGACAAAACATGATGCCCTCCTCATCTATTGAAATACATTGCAGACCTGTCTATCATACTGCCTACTACAAATGGACAACACATGGAATCAAATACCCATCTTGTGAGCATCCAGTCAGTCATAATAGCCTAAAGTACCAACTTGTGTAACGCCCTGCTTATTATTGACCTACACCAAATACCCATCTACAGTAGTCCTGACCCCCAGTGATCCTAAATACCCATCTAGTCCTCTGCAGGGGACTTTGCAGGCATGATTGACCAAAGTGGAAGACAGTGACGTGCTAAACTAGTCTTAATGTGTGTGACATGCTAAACTAGTCTTAATGTGTGACGTGCTTAACAACTAGTCAATGTGTGTGACGTGCTAAACTAGTCTTAATGTGTGACGTGCTAAACAACTAGTCTTAATGTGTGTGACATGCTAAAGTAGTCTTAATGTGTGTGACGTGCTAAACTAGTCTTAATGTGTGTGACGTGCTAAACCTTGTGTGTGACATGCTAAACAACTAGTCTTAATGTGTGACGTGCTAAACTAGTCTTAATGTGTGTGACGTGCTAAACTAGTCTTAATGTGTGTGACATACTAAACAACTAGTCTTAATGTGTGTGACGTGCTAAACTAGTCTTAATGTGTGTGTCATACTAAATTTCCCATTCATTTCTCCCATTGACGTTTTGGAAAAATCCGTATCTAAAGAGTTTTAGAGCATGTCTTAGGCTAATCAGCTACGGCGTAACTCATAAGCATACAACATATCATTTCGAGTGAAAAAACGAAGAGAAAGTAAAAAAAAAGTCAAAGGTACAAGACTGTGTACATATTTTCATTTCCGAGCGAAGGAACTTTGTGTAACCGTGTATTTCTACACTCCTCTGTTCCTGAGAAATCCCAAGCTAAACAGTGGCTAGTTTTCATCAAAATCGCTGTTTTTTTTTCTAGAAATGGAGATATAACGTCTTTCATGAAATATGAAGTGTTGCCTGTAAACTTTCCGGGAAGTAATCAGCGAGACCTGGCGAGACTGCCACCTAGTGATAGATCCACGAAAATGGCCTGGTTTTGAGATGACGTGCATGCGTCACTGATTCGACCCAAAGCGGCAACCGAGTTATGATAAAATGTCCAGATTGTGTGTTTTCATGAGTTTTCGATCGTCATATATTTCATTTCCATTCATCACAGAGTTCCCAAAATCACATATAAGGTGTGTTAGAGTGTCTAGTTTCGTAATAAAAAAAAAAAGCAAAAAAACGTAATATTAAGTTTTTGGCATTTAACGCGTGGGAGTTGGCACTCAATGAGTTAATAGCAGTTATTTCAGGATTAATCGTGTAAATAATAGTGTTTTGGTATTGAATGTTATATTTACCATCGTGTATTTTATATAAGGTGACCAGATTTCTGAGACAAAATCCGGGGACATTTTCAGTTGAGAAGCGTAAAACATGTAATGTTTTAATTTTTGTAAACTTAAAACGGGGACACTGTCCCAGGGGTGTCACTAGACCTGCACTTGTCCACAAGCCCCCCTAGGGGGGTTGGGGGGCATGCTCCCCCATAAGAAAATTTGGTATATTTTAACGTTTAAATGCATCGATTTGGTGCACTTTTAAAAGAAATTCAGAGGTTAGACTTTATTATTCTTATCTATGGATGGAAATATTTGTGCTGTAGCCTAAACTTGCACTTCAGAATTTTAACCATGCACACACAGGTTGAATGGTTATAATATTGCAATAAGTTATGATATTGCCCAACCACAAAGCATATTTTCTTCACAGTTTCAAAGTTCAGAAATGGTCCAAAATAGTATTGGCTACATTTCAGCACTCCATGAAATTATATCCTAGTGGCCATGTTGTTCACATAGGCTAGTTAGTCTAGCTATTTTGGTCATTGTAATATGCCTATTTTCTTTTTTTTTCAGGACAGTCTGTGCTATACCCATATCTGAGAATGTATGATGTGATATTTGTCTTATGTAGCCTAGCCTAATAGGGCCTATGTGTTGTCAGTCTTATATCAAGAAAAAATAACTCACGTCTCATGATTTTTTTTTTCTTTATATTTTTGTGTTAATGTCACTAGGAAGCAAGCCAATAGAATTATAGGTTATTATATTTGTAGGTGATTGCCTGGAATCTGGCAATATGAGAACCATGGTGGGATAGACCTACACTGGCTAAACAATTTACAAAATGTTTGTACTGACATAAGCAGTGTAACGATTTGTTAGCGACACACACATTTTGTTCAATCAAAAGGTTTATTAGCTGAGTATGAGAGCAAAGACACAGGCTCAAAACACAATGCACACGGAGCAGGTCAAGTAGCCTACACACACACACTACACATACAGGGGAGGACGCAGCCCCCCCACACAAAAAGGATCACACACGAGGGAGAACTAAAAGGGAAACATGTTACAATAAAGACGCAAACATTACACTCATAACTAAGGAGAAATACAGACATAAACCCCAATTGTTCGCTCCCGCATCCCAGCATGCCCTGCGTGGGAGAACGCTATGCAATGTCTTGTGCGCCGACGTAACAATAGTTTACATGAGAATAGGTCTACATTATAATTTTGGCCCAAAGTTGGAGACCCTGTAGAAATGTGTTGCAATTTCAAAACCGGACTACTTAGGAACCGCTTGCTGACCGATGCTTACCGATGCTAAAGTTATTACATAAGTTCATTGTTAATTTTCTCGCGAACCATTTATCACAGCAACTTGGCACTAATGTCATTGGAAAGCTTAGATTCTGGCCGTTCACGTGATATCTGCGTATTATATGTATGCTATCTGTGTGACGAGTAGCCTACTCCACAATTTTAGTTTCACCTGGACTTGAGCAGCTGGCACATTCGTGATGAATTTAGTTTAATAAGTCCCCTGCACAAGTGGTTTCATTTCAAAGATTCTACCGCGCTGCTACTCCACCAATCGAAATAGCCTACCAGAAATATGGACATTCTAGAACATCTCTGAGGTCTGAGCGCTTGCTTTGACCTAGCTGCTATGTCTTTGACTAGCTTGAGACTGCCTGAAGGGTGCGCAACTGTACGTTTGGTCAGTGTTTTCTTTCTTTCTTTCTTTTATTCCCATTTCGGGTCTGTCAGTCACAGTGAAAACCACAGACTTTTCCGGGGACAGCTCCAGCCGGGCACAGGTCACCGAAATCGGGGACTGTCCCCAGGAACCGGGGACGTCTGGTCACCCTAATTTTATATCGTGTGTGTGTGAAAGTGGTTAGCAGCTAACGTTAACGTTAGCAACATTGTGCAGTGCTTCGTATCTGACCGCCATCCTGATGCATGGACCGGTGCATGGTCTGCTCTTGGACCACCAGTTTATTAACTTGTTGTGAATTATTACACAAAATGTTCATTAAATGTACGAAGAAGTATTTCTAGGTTAATGATTGATGATATGACTTGTACAGTATGAAGGCTACAGTAGCCTAGCTAATGTTAAACTAACTTTGTAGGTCTTGTCCCTCATGTGGCCCTTACAAAACCCACAAGCTGACCCTCGGACACACAACAGTCAATAATGTGACCCGATTTAAAGTTTTCACCCCTTTGGACACTCTTAATTTTGTCCTTGAAACAGTAAAATATTCACGGGCATGGACGGTTTGCTAACCATTTTACTGCAGTGTCTAGCCGGTGGTAGCATCCAGCTTGTGCTATCAGCTAGCTAGCTAGTTCAAAAGTGTAAGTACTTAATGATGATTTACAGGGCTTTTTATGCCTCGACTAAGTTGACAACAATTCATGTTCATAAAAACAACAAGGTCACTAAAACATAATATATTTTATACCTGTGTTGCAGCATGTAGGCTAATGTTAGCAGCATTATAATGACATTCTAATGTCTGAAAGGCTAATGATTAGCCTATCGGCTAGCTGAAAAGTTAAGTGTTTAAATTTTTACAGTGTTCTATTTGATGGTGTATTGGCCCTGACTAAATTCGTGTTATATATAAACCACAATCCTTGTTGATACAAGTACCAATGTTTGTCTAGAAAGTTTTTATTCACATTAAGATTTTCGCCATAGGCAGTAAAAGACTCCGCCATTATTGTCAATAATTTTCTCTGAGAAAGTTTCAAACTATGATCATAACGGCCTTTCCACCAATCAGAGGCATCACTGTGGGATTGTGGGATTGTTCAGGATTGTGGGTAATGAAGTACTTATCCAAGACATCGCGATTAAAAGACATTTATCTCAAAACAAGGTTAGTGCCCCTTGAATTTTCGCCCTCTATATGAGCATATACAATCGCTTAGTATAGCAGTAGCTGGTTTAAAGTCTACCATGTATGGTTACGTTTTTATGGCTTATACCACAATTGTCAATGGAGAAATTGTATTGCATTCTTACTTCCAGAATCGGCTGTGGGCTGGACTGTGATGCTCTATGGCCATGTGACATTTGTTAGAGTGTGATGGAGGTGACTTGGTTTATAGTGTGATGGAGGTGACTTGGGTTGAGCTTTGCTCCTGTGGCTTGGAGAGTGTTTTTATCATTTTATTATTTCTTTTTGAGGACGACGTGGTGCCACTCAGGGTCCTGATTACGAGAGCGCTTCAGACGGACTCGTGCGGCGATGTGGCGTAGTTCCCTGCTGACCCCTGCATCATTAGCGATCAGGATGACGTCTGCCCGTCACTGGTTACAGTGAGCATGTGCAGCGGTCATTACCAGCCCCTAGCTGCCCTTAGGGAGATGCCACAGGACGTGTCAGCGCTGCACACACACACTTACTGCACACACACTAGTCACAGTCATTGTACACACACACACTTGCTGAAAATATACACGCACACACACACACACAAACAACTGCACACACACACAAACACACACACACACACACACACACACACACACACACACACACACACACACACACACACACACACACACACACACTCCCCTCCTGTGTTAGTGTAATTCGGTGACTGTTCCCCCTGTGGGCTACAGCTGAGCAGAGTGCAGGAATGTTTGCTGTCAAAACACCGTCACACACACACAAATACACACACAGTCACACACACACACCCTCACACGGCCGCTGGCTCAGGGATGTGCCGGATGAGGGCTGCATCAGGGCAAGATCTGAGTCCCACGCCAAGGTCAGCTAATATGTGTTTAATTCCTGTCCTGCCCATGCCACAGTCAGCTGATATGTGTTTACTTCCTGTGTCTCCCTGGCTGGTGAAGCTCAGTTGGAAGGTCAGGTGTTTTCCAGTCCACTGTCACAGCAGTGCATGAGCTCTCTCTCTCTCTCTCACATACACACACACACACACACACTCTCTCTCTCTCTCTCTCTCTCTCTCTCTCACACACACACACACACACACACACACACACACACACACACACACAGCAGTGTATGGGCTGACAGTTGTAGCAGTGCCCTCTCTTTAGTCACTGGTCAGGTTAACCCATAGACTGTAAACAATATTAACCCTTTGAGTAAGTCTTATTAGACTGACACTGTACAGATGCAGAACTGTCAACTGCTCTAGAATCACTGGCACCTACGGCCTCTTGGTTTTTTTTGCCTAATTCAGTCCCATTCATAATAGTGGCCTGAGTGGCTCTGTGTACAAGTCCATTCCACTCAGAAAGTGATCTGTATCTCACCTCCTTTTTGAGCATGCATGTGTTGATTCCGTACTGTAGTCTGCCGGGAAGTAAACTAGTCAGCACTGATTACGTTCATGTTCAGTAAAGGAAGTAAACTAGTCAGCACTGATTACGTTCATGTTCAGTAAAGGAAGTAAACTAGTCAGCACTGATTACGTTCATGTTCAGCAAAGGAAGTAAACCAGTCAGCACTGATTACGTTCATGTTCAGCAAAGGAAGTAAACCAGTCAGCACTGATTACGTTCATGTTCAGCAAAGGAAGTAAACCAGTCAGCACTGATTACGTTCATGTTCAGCAAAGGAAGTAAACCAGTCAGCACTGATTACGTTCATGTTCAGCAAAGGAAGTAAACCAGTCAGCACTGATTACGTTCATGTAAACTACATTGAGTTGAACATTGAGTCTTTATTATTATGGTCATTTCGCTCCGCCTACTGTAGCTCCACTCATCCATCTGGAACCAATCCATTGAAGTGTTGCTTCAGAAGGCTGGGCCTAATCAAAAAATGCTTGCATATGATTGAATTAGCCACTTGTCCGTCATCTATTGACGTGCTACTTCAACCACTCACATCGAAGCCAACCCGTGACGCTAATAACAGACTCACAGTCGCTTCTACGCTATGTCACATCTATGAAACTCCCGCCCTGCGTCCTGATTGGCTAAACCATAAAGTTGGTTGGAGAAATCACTCTCAATGGAAGAGGTCCCAGATGGATGTGAGTGGAGCTAGGCGGAGCTAAGCGGAACGACATTCATCTGGCTAGGGCCAGGTTAATTGAGTCAACCTCTCTCCCCAGAATGAACCTGTCTCTGGTCAAGGAGCTGGGGGACAGAGCCGCGCAGGGCCGCGCGTTCGGTAACCTCGGCAACACCCACTACCTGCTGGGGAACTTTGTGGAGGCCATCAAGTTCCATCGAGAGGTAAGAGGCTCTCCAGGGCACCTCTGGATTTTGCGTGTCACAGTCCTGTCTTTAGTTGTGCTTTAGAACTCTAATGTTGTATTAGTTGGGTTTTTTATTCAATTTCTGTTCCTGTGTTTTACGTAGTTCCTGTTAACTGTTTGCTATAGGCTAGGTGTGTTTATCTGCTGCTCATGGGTCTCTGTGTTCTTCCTGGTTCCTGTGTCTCTGTGTTCTGTGTTCTTCCTGGTTCCTGTGTCTCTGTCTCAGCCACATTTACATGGACACTTTTAATACGATTAGAAACGGAATAACGGCTCAATCTGAATAAAGATTCTCATATAAACACCTCAATCGGAATAAAAATGCCTGATTCGATTAGAATTTCAATCGGAATTCTTGGGTGTGGTACCACAGGGGAGCGGGTTAAATGCCCATCAATCCTCATGGTGCCGAACAGCTGTAATAGTTGGATGCAGGATAATATTACGCCGTTGGAAAACACAAGTAGCTATATCAATGGTGGAATGGTTTAATGAGATGTCCAAGATTGCCTCTTATGAGAGGGTGTGCTATAGAATGATAGATAAGGAGGACATCTATATGAAAATGTGGGGACCTTATTTAGATATAATACAGTAAGCTGGTGGTTTGTTTTTTCTGTTTCTTTTTATGTCTTTTTTCCCCTTTTGTTTATGAGGATATTCTAACATTCAGTGATGTACAAATGTGTATAGTTACACACACAATTTTTTTTTTATATACTGTATAGTGTATAGCTTTGTTAGTCAGTATCTTTGTTAGTCTGTATCCTCCCTGTTCACTTGTGGATGTTCAGTGTTTGTCTTTGTCTCATTTGTGAAAAAACAATAAAAAGTGTTCCTATTCCAATTGAACAGCATGTAGATGGTCAATCGGATTGCCTGCTGTATCTTCTCAAGGAAAAGTAGGCAACAACGGCTATCCCGATCAAAGATTCTAAAACGCCTGATCTGAACAGAACGCCATGTAAACAGATGGCATGAATATTTCAATCAGAGTAGTTTAATCGGAATGACAAAAAATTATCCTACTGAGTCTGATGATTGGTTATTAGCCTAGTTATTGGCTAAATCCCATTCTCCCCGCTAATGTCTAAACCCTGAACCCTAGAAGACTTCAGACACCAAAAACATGTTGCCAAATATTTCTATTTCTGTTTATGTTGTTTATTGAGGAGTTTTAAGCTTCCAGGATTCCCTTATGGTGAATTTTGAATAAATGCAGACATATGGAAAGTCAGAGAGCAAACCCTCATGCTCTCCACTATTTCCCAGTGGGGCAGCGCTAAGCCCGCATCAACATACCGGATGGCATATCAAAGTGTGTGAGTCCAGTGTGGAGCATGAGGCTGGGCCACTGTCTGTTTGTGTTCATGTGACCGCGAGAGCAGCAGCCCTGTCTTTCTGCCTCCTCAGGGTGCCCTCTCTAGTGTGCCCTCTCTAGTGTGCCCTCTCTAGTGCCCTCTCTAGTGACCTCTCTAGTGTGCCCTCTCTAGTGCCCTCTCTAGTGTGCCCTCTCTAGTGTGCCCTCTCTAGTGCCCTCTCTAGTGCCCTCTCTAGTGACCTCTCTAGTGCCCTCTCTAGTGCCCTCTCTAGTGACCTCTCTAGTGTGCCCTCTCTAGTGACCTCTCTAGTGACCTCTCTAGTGTGCCCTCTCTAGTGACCTCTCTAGTGCCCTCTCTAGTGCCCTCTCTAGTGTGCCCTCTCTAGTGCCCTCTCTAGTGTGCCCTCTCTAGTGTGCCCTCTCTAGTGACCTCTCTAGTGACCTCTCTAGTGTGCCCTCTCTAGTGTGCCCTCTCTAGTGACCTCTCTAGTGTGCCCTCTCTAGTGCCCTCTCTAGTGTGCCCTCTCTAGTGTGCCCTCTGAGTGCTGAGCATGAGGAGATGTGAAATGCCATCATCAGATAGACTCAGCGCTGAGCATGAGGAGATGGACACACAGACCATAATACTTCTCTCCCTTCCCTTCCCTCTATCTCTCTTTTCTCTATTTTTCCTCTCCTTTCCTTTCCTCATGTTCTCTACCCTTTTTCCTCTTATCTTATACTCTCTCCCTCTGTCTCTCTCTCCATTCATCCCCCCCCCTCTCTCTCTCTCTCTCTCTCTCTCTCTCTCTCTCTCTCTCTCTTTCAGCGGCTTTCCATTGCCAAAGAATTCGGTGACAAAGCGGCAGAGAGGCGAGCTTACAGTAACCTAGGCAACGCTCTGATTTTCCTCGGGCAGTTCAACACGGCCACAGAGTACTATAGGTAAAACCAGGAGTGTGCTGCCACCTAGAGGTCTCTGGGAGTACCTCTCCTCCTGTTCACACTCACCATCACTGTGTATTCACTGTGCATTTGCCTTTGTACTTATGCTGAAAAACATATGAAATTGTTTTGTCATCAAACAACGTTTTATTTGACCTTTCTATGCTCCTCTACGGCTTTATTGACATATCCTTCTTCCTCCCTCTCTCTCTCTCTCCCTCCCTCCCTCTCTCTTTCTCTCTCTCTTCCTTCTCTCTATCTCCATCCCTCTCTCTCTCTCTCTTCTCTCTCTGTCTCTCTCTCTCTCTCTCTTGCGCGGTCCCTCTCACCCCTCCCTCTCTCTGTCCCTCTCTCTCTTTCTCTCTCTCTCTCTCCCTCTCACCCCTCCCTCTCTGTCTTTCTCAGGAAAACGTTGCAGCTGTCTCGCCAGCTGAAGGACCAGGTGATGGAGGCTCAGGCCTGCTACAGTCTGGGCAACACCTACACACTGCTACAGCAGTACGAGAGAGCCATCGACTACCACCTCAAACACCTCCTCATCGCCCAGGAGCTCAACGACAGGTGAGACCCTCACCTGGACACTCACCACCCTCTCCACGTCCTCCATGTCCACCTGCTGAACTGCTCTCTCTCCACGTCCTCCACAATTTCGATGTTCTTATTTAGGATTTTACTAGAAGGACAAATGCTTTAGAAGGTTACTGAAAGTGTATCTAGATTGGGAATCCATGCTTAATATCGCTTTTATGAAATTAATTTCCCTAAAAGGGCTAGACAGACTGAAATACTTGAAGAAAGAGATTCTGGGGGCAATAATGTATCTTCTTTTGGCCTCTCTAGACATTTGTTTATGTCATTTGTTCTTCTTTTGAGATGTGGACTATTTGAATGGCCCAGACAGTCACCCATTTCAATTCATTTAATTTTAAATTCATTTCATAGCAGTTCAGTTCAATTCAGTTCAGTTCAGTTCAGTTCAGTTCAGTGCATTTCAGTTCATTTCAGAGCATTTCATATACAGCACCATCAGCAATCAACATTGTGTAAGGGCATTTCATTGTATCCAAAGCCTGAACTTATTCCTCTCCTCTCCTCCTCTCCCCTCCTCTCCTCTTCTCCTCCTCTCCTCTTCTCATCTCCTCTCCTCCCCTCCTCTTCGTCCTCCTCTTCTCCCCTCCTCTCCTCTCCTCATTTCTTCTCCTCTCCTCTCCTCATCTCCTCTCCTCCCCTCCTCTCCTCCCCTCCTCTCCTCTCCTCATATCCTCTCCTCTCCTCTCCTCATCTCCTCTCCTTCCTCCTCCTTTCCTCCTCCTCACCTCCTCCACCTCCTCCTCTCCTCATCTCCTCTCCTCTTCCTCCTCTCCTCTCCTCTCCTCATCTCCTCTCCTTCCTCCTCCTCCTCCTCTCCTCTCCTCTCCTCTCCTCCTCCTCTCCTCTTCTCCTCATCTCCTCTCCTCCTCTTCTCTCCTCCCTGTCTCTCTCTCTCCTCTGTAGGGTTGGTGAGGGCCGTGCCTGCTGGAGTTTGGGCAACGCCTACGTGTCTTTAGCAAACCACCGGCAGGCTCTCCACTACGCCCGCAAACACCTGAACATCTCCAGAGAGGTGAGGGACACACACACACACACACACGCACACACACCTGAACATCTTGAATTTCCCCTGGGGATCAATAAAGTATCTATCTATCTATCTATCTCCAGAGGTAAGGGCCACACACACACACATACAGCACTGTACAGGTTGACAGATTGAAGATGGAACACTATACAGTAGCCTGACGAGCCAGACCCACATCAAGATGTAGGGATGTGGATCAAGATGTAGGGTCTGGGAACTCACCACATCAAGATGTAGGGTCTGGAAACTCACCACATCAAGATGTAGGGTCTGGAAACTCACCACATCAAGATGTAGGGTCTGGGAACTCACCACATCAAGATGTAGGGTCTGGAAACTCACCACATCAAGATGTAGGGTCTGGGAACTCACCACATCAAGATGTAGGGTCTGGGAACTCACCACATCAAGATGTAGGGTCTGGAAACTCACCACATCAAGATGTAGGGTCTGGGAACTCACCACTGGCAGTGTTCAATTCGAGGGGCGGGATAAACGGTTGTCTTTCAAATTCCCTCTGCACGCAATAGGATAGTGCTACAACTCATGAGTCCCATGCGTTTTCCCACCAGTGGAGCTAGTTGGCTAGTTGATCAAACTTTTGTTGACTAAAAAAAAAGCTTAACTGGAGTTGCGCTGTTCGCCAGCAGCAGCATCCATCTTCTTTGTAGCAGGGAATTCATGCAGAACCGTCGCAACTCTGCCGTCATTATGTTAAGCCCGCCCACCGACTCTATACACGATATGATTGGCCTGATCGAAGTTTGATTTTTCCAGCTCGCAAGCTAACAGAGAGTTGCTAGACTACCCGGGCTGCAAATTACATTTGCTGCCGCTAGGGTGCGTCTAGATTTCTGCGTCTAGATTTCTCATTACAGAGCAGTTATTGGAAATATCAGCACCCACAAATAGCTCTTATCCAATTAGATTACTCGGCTCTAACTGATTGTAGCTTGATTAAGATGAGATGAACTCAGTGGCGTCGTTAGACCTGGGCATTCGGGGCTATAGCCCCGGATCCTCTGGGGATAGCCCCGAATCTATGGGCCAACAACAAAAACTCTAATCGTGAATGAAATAAATAGCCCCGTAGAAGAGACTTTTGTGTTTTGTGTCCATTGTGTGCATTAACAGCAGCGCAAGAAAATCTGACGTGATCTGGGCAGGTTTAGAATCATTTGTTGCAAAATGTTGCAATTTCAATTCTCCTCTACCTATTACGCATTGCTGTTTCGTGCTTCTACTAACTAGCCTTAGCGAAATAAGTGTACAGAAGGACAAATGGATATTAGAAGTTTCTTTAGAGAAAAAAAAAGGCAGAGCAGGGACAAGAAGTGGAAACTCACAGTGTGTTATCATCTCCCGCAACCCAGGAGGACATTTCCATCAGCTCAGGTTCAATATATCGTGATTTACTATTGAATCACATGCGCAGTAAATATGGTAAACCTGACCTCGTTTGAGGGGGCTTCCAAGCAATGCATGTTGGGCTTGATTTTGTCAGAATGGAACTTTTTCTTTGGGCAAAAGTTCGTGATAGCCTACACAACCCAAATGCATTGCTTTCAAGGCACGATGTTTATTCTACAGGCTATTTTAATGTCATATTTTGGGTGTTGTATGTGGTGCACTTTGGCAGAAGAGACGTTCTCCTTACACGGTCTTCAAACATCAAAATATTCAGAATGCCGTGACGTGAGTCATTACAATTGGCCTTCCTTTTCATTCTCAAAGTAGGTTAAAATTGCATGTTCATCAGCCCGATTTTCAAAATCTCTCGGGGGAGAAACCCCCGAAACCCCGGACAAAAAGTTCTCTGACTTCTGGGCTCTAGCCCCGAATGTTTTAAATAGCTAGCGACGCCCCTGGATGAACTTATTGAATACCTCTTCAATATTTTGACCTTGTAATGACGTTGCATGAGATGTTGCATTCAGGATTCCTCATGTAAACCTGTCTGATGCCTTGGGGGTATAGAGAGAGGACTTGAGTGAGATTGTGTGTGATACTGGATTGGTGACTGTAACAGGGACAGATGTGTTGATGTGTGTGTGTTGGAGATTGTAACAGGGACAGATGTGTTGATGTGTGTGATACTACATTGGAGATTGTAACAGGGACAGATGTGTTGATGTGTGTGTGTTGGAGACTGTAACAGGGACAGATGTGTTGATGTGTGTGATACTACATTGGAGACTGTAACAGGGACAGATATTTTGATGTGTGTGATACTACATTGGAGATTGTAACAGGGACAGATGTGTTGATGTGTGTGATACTACATTGGAGACTGTAACAGGGACAGATATTTTGATGTGTGTGATACTACATTGGAGATTGTAACAGGGACAGATGTGTTGATGTGTGTGATACTACATTGGAGACTGTAACAGGGACAGATGTGTTGATGTGTGTTAGGGACTATAACAGGAATAGATGTGCTGATGTGTGTTGGAGACTGTAACAGGGACAGATGTGTTGATAATAATAATAATAATAATAATAAGCTTTATTTGTATAGCACCTTTCATACACAGAATGCAGCTCAAAGTGCTTTACATTTGAAGCATGTAACACAATAATAGTCAGTCAGTCATTATCAATCACTTTATGATGTGTGTTGAAGACTGTAACAGGGATAGATGTGTTGATGTGTGTGTTTGTTGGAGACTGTAACAGGGACAGATGTGTTGATGTTTGTGTGTGTTAGGGACTGTAACAGGAATAGATATGTTGATGTTTGTTGGAGACTGTAACGGGGACAGATGTGTTGATGTGTGTGTGTTGGAGACTGTAACAGGAAAAGATGTGTTGATGTGTGTGTGTTGGAGACTGTAACAGGGACAGATGTGTTGATGTGTGTGTGTGTGTGTTGGAGACTGTAACAGGGACAGATGTGTTGTGTGTGTGTGTGTGTTGGAGACTGTAATGGGGACAGATGTGTTGATGTGTGTGTGTGTGTGTTGGAGACTGTAATGGAGACAGATGTGTTGATGTGTGTGTGTGTTGGAGACTGTAACAGGGACAGATGTGTTGATGTGTGTGTGTGTTGGAGACTGTAACGGGGACAGATGTGTTGATGTGTGTGTGTGTTGGAGACTGTAACGGGGACAGATGTGTTGATGTGTGTGTGTGTGTTGGAGACTGTAATGGGGACAGATGTGTTGATGTGTGTGTGTGTTGGAGACTGTAACGGGGACAGATGTGTTGATGTGTGTGTGTGTTGGAGACTGTAACGGGGACAGATGTGTTGATGTGTGTGTGTGATTCCAGATTGGAGACCGGAATGGGGAGCTGACGGCTCGGATGAACGTGGAACAGCTGCTGGAGGCCCTGGGAGTGAAGGAGGCTGACCTGTCGCCCTGCGGCTCCGAGTTCGAGATGCAAGGTCTGTGTGTGTGTGTGTGTGTGTGTGTGTCTGTATGTGTGTGTGTATTAGAAGGTCCGTGTGTGTGTGTCTGTATGTGTGTGTGTGTGTATTAGGTCTGTGTGTGTGTGTGTATTAGAAGCTGTGTTTGTGTGTGTGTATGTGTGTGTGTGTGTGTGTATTAGAAGGTCCGTGTGTGTGTGTGTGTCTGTATGTGTGTGTATTAGAAGGTCTGTGTGTGTGTCTGTATGTGTGTGTGTGTGTGTGTGTGTGTGTGTGTGTGTATTGGAAGGTGTTTTTTTTTTTGTGTGTGTGTGTGTGTGTGCGCGCGCACATTGGGAGGTGTGTGTGGGGGCAGACCTAACATCTGGGCACATTTATGGCCACTTCTAACAGTGATCATTACTGCGAGTGAATATTTCTTTAATCAACATTCATCTTACATTCATTATGAGGCATCATGAATACAGGTTATGTCATAACCTTTTATGGACATGTTAATAAATCTTTATGGACAACGGGTTAATAGAACATGCAAGCAATGTCTTCCTCTGCTATTGCAAAGCAGACATGAGATTATATTATTATTATCAGTATATTTAAACCAATGCTATTTTCCTCTTTAATGGGTGAGGGTACTCTTGGCAGTCATGGCTGGAGTCCTCTTTTTCCACCACACCCCTGGGTGGCGACAATGCCCCCCCTTTGCCATGAGATCTCACTCAGGGGCAGAACACCCCTCCTGCCAGCATGTTGAGGCTACTGCCCTCACAACACACACACACACACACACACACACACACACACACACACACACACACACACACACACACACACACACACAGGGTCTCCCTTTCTCTCTTTCTCTCTCTCTGCCACACACACACACACACACACACACACACACACACACACACACACACACACACACACACACACACACACACACACACACACAGGGTCTCCCTCTCTCTCTTTCTCTCTCTCTGCCACAGACACACACACACACACACACACACAGGGTCTCCCTCTCTCTCTTTCTCTCTCTCTGTCACACACACACACACTGATGCACACATACACATACACATACACACAGATGGCATACACTCACAGTAGAGTCACAATGATGATCACGCCATATCTCAGCTCTATCCACACACACACACACGCGCACACACACACACATATACGTCACACACATTCCACATAGTCAGTAAGACACTCAGTCACTGTCAAACACACACACACACAGACTCTCACTCACTCTCCAGACTGACAGTAATTATCAGCAGTGGAGGGAGAGTTTATGCGTGCGTGTGTGTGTGTGTGTTTACGCCGCTGTAATGGCGGAGGTAAGCTCAGGTCAAGTGCTTTCCGTGGAAGCTGGATTACTGGAATGTTTTTCAGTTCCATCGGGGCCATTCATGATGCCACTCCAGGGTGTGAAGTCTGTTCTGTGCTGTGTGTGTGCGTGTGTGTGTGCGTGTGCGTGTGCGTGTGCGTGCGTGCGTGCGTGCGTGTGTGTGTGTGTTTACTCTTTCACCTTCAGGATGTGAAGGGCCTCGATCCTGGTGGAAAGGTGGAAACTAATCAGCCTATCAGAGGCACCTCTCAATTCTGTGTTCCTGAAGCAAACTGTTCATTGGCTGGCTCTGTGTATGAAGTCAAATGGCTCAAGTGAAATGGATTACGATCAAGGAGTGTACCTTTAATGAATCCAAACTCATGTCTCTTAGTGAGGGGGGATAATAGACCGAACCTTTAATGAATCCAAACTCATGTCTCTTAGTGAGGGGGGATAATAGACCAGAGATGGCAAAAGTACTCAATTCCTGTACTCAAGTAGAAGTACAAATTCTTGTGTTAAAAAAATACTCTGGTAAAAGTAGAATTACTGATTTAATTTCTTTACTCAAGTAAAAGTAACAAAGTACAGGCTTGAAAATTTACTTAAAGTATAAAAGTAAAAGTAGTTTTGTGAATGACAACCATTTTTTATGCAAAAGTACCTGGACCACACAAATGTTACTAGAGTACAAGAGTCTCTCTTTTTAAATCTTCCCATAACCTGTTGGGCCATTTTTAGGCTTCTAACCTATGTCAGGTTCTGATATAGAATGACTACACAAAATGGAATAATTACACAAAAGTCTAATTTTGCATTTTTGTTTGCTGGCTTCATGGGTGTGTATAAGATGGAC
>NC_055969.1:34583366-34598366 GCF_018492685.1 Alosa sapidissima
TGTCACAGACCAGCGTGAGGAAGGGATACGCTGACAGCCAGTCGTCGGACGAGAGGCAGTGGCTGGACTCGCCCGTGGACACCGACGACATCACCGTACAGGTGTCCCCGCCGGTAAGTGTTCACGCGTGTGTGTGTGTGTGTGTATGTGTGTTAGGGGTCGACCGATATGTTTTTTTCAGGGCTGATAACAATATCAATTATTACCAAAAAAGGAGTCCGATAGCCGATATGTAAAACCGATTGGCCAGTTGTCAAAAGGGGGGTAGATAGTAAAGGCGATATGCTGCAAAAATGTAATTCAAAAGCATTTAATTATGCAAACTTTTCTTTCTTCTTATGTTACACAGAGTGCAGGGAGCTGCCTGCAACATTTAAGAAAATAAAGTCATATAAAGCCAAATAGAGGAATGGAAAAAATAAATAATATCACTCCCTGATGTTTTCTGAACTGAACATGAGATGAGGATAATAAAACAGACACAATCTGGATTAAGTTAAACACAAACACATGAGTGAATGGAATAAATACATAAATCACATCCCTAATGCTTTATGAACTGATTTATTACGGCCAGCCCTGGGTGCCTGTAGTCTTTTCTGCCAGTCCGTTTCAAAAAGGAGCAACTAGACTTTTTGCTCGCTATCGCATCGAACATTATAGTCTGTTTGGCTAAGAGCCTGTCTAGCTATAACATCACATTTACTTATCGGTGGAAAAAAATTACCAATACCGATGATTATAAAAATGCTCAATACCCCTAGTATGTGTGTGTGTGTGTGTGTGTGTGTGAGAGAGAGAGAGAGAGAGTGTATGTTACACTGTAATTAGGTCCTGCGTCAGGCTGATTATGACTTGAGATTTGTTGATGTGACTTGAGATTTGTTGATTTGTTGACTGATTGATTAGGAAAGCTTTTCACCATCCAATTTCCCACTGTGATTGTGGAATGTCAATCATCACATTATCACCAGTTTCGACACTGAATCAGGTTTTCCACAATTGAACCTCAATATGAATAAAGAATATCCTCTGATTCACAGATGGCAGGACACAAATCAAATATGATCAATTGATCATTAATGGTTTTACAGTGTAAATAATTAAGTACAATTTACCACAACACCTGCCAGATGATGGCTGTCAATCAGTGTGATTCACTCGCCTGCTGTGAAATGGATGCACGACATACGCACACACACACACACACACACACACACACACACACACACACACACACACACACATTCCTATGCGTTGCACACACACACTCCCATGTGTCTGCTAGCAGTGCTGACGGCGGTCCTAAGACACACACTGCTTTTAGTGGTCTGATGAAATCTCTGGGCTTTGCTTGGGCATCAGAGTGCTCATCAGAGGACTGAGTCTGAGACGCACCGGAGCCCCGGTCAATAGAAAGTAATCTGGGAGATGACGAGAGAGTCTCTGCATGGGGTCAGGTCTATTAGTGCTATGGGCCTGAGCCAAGGCAAGAGGAGAGAACAACTGCACTGTTTGAGAAAACAGACTCATTTTGGAGTGTAAGTGTGTGACTGTGTGTGTGTGTGTGTGTGTGTGTGTGTGTAATGACTGCACGGTCTTTGACCCAGCCCAAAATCCCAGCGTCTTTGTTGGCACCACAATTGTTTTTTCAATTGTTTTGTTTTTGTTTTGTCAGCATTTGTAAACAGATCTTTGAGACGACTTCTGGACTCTCTGGTTTATACTATGAGTCTCTTAGGTATTCGTAAATAACAACAAATAAACATGCTGCTCTCCGAGTCTCTTAGGTATTCGTAAATAACAACAAATAAACATGCAACAAATAAACATACTGCTCTCCGAGTCTCTTAGGTATTCGTAAATAACAACAAATAAACATACTGCTCTCTCTCTATGGATCTTATAGCAGCAGAAGTCGTGCTCTGAGGTATTCGTAAATAACAACAAATAAACATGATGCTCTCTCTCTAAGGATCTTATAGCAGCAGAAGTCGTGCTCTTAGGTATTCGTAAATAACAACAAATAAACATGATGCTCTCTCTCTAAGGATCTTATAGCAGCAGAAGTCATGCTCTGAGGTATTCGTAAATAACAACAAATAAACATGATGCTCTCTCTCTAAGGATCTTATAGCAGCAGAAGTCATGCTCTGAGGTATACTGCTCTCTCTCTCTGGATGTTCTGGCAGTATGCCAGAAGAATAAGTAGAGAACCTTTTCTCTCTCTCTGGATGTTCTGGCAGTACGCCAGTAGATTAAGCAGAGAACCTTTTCAAACCAATTAATTGAACACTGTAATGTAGGCCTACACAATTTGAATCAAAATGTAAAAAAAGTCAATAAATAAATTAAAAAAAACATATAAGTAAAAGCACAGTGTTGCAGGTTCTTCTTGTGATGTCCTACATTTGCACATACACATTTTTGATGAAACGGAAATCAAGTACACAGACAAAACCCAACCAGTGGAAATCAAGTACAAAGACAAAACCCAACCAGTGGAAATCAAGTACGCAGACAAAACCCAACCAGTGGAAATCAAGTGCGCAGACAAAACCCAACCAGTGGAAATCAAGTACGCAGACAAAACCCAACCAGTGGAAATCAAGTGCGCAGACAAAACCCAACCAGTGGAAATCAAGTACACAGACAAAACCCAACCAGTTCAAGTCCAATGACCTTAGCAGGGGACTGAGAGCAGAGAAGTGTTATCTGTGTTTGTACTGAATGTGTGCGTATGTGTTTGTGAGTGTGAGTGTGATTCTATATCTGTGTTTGTGTGTGCGTACGTGTTTGAGAGTGTGATTCTATATCTGTGTTTGTGTGTGTGTGTGTGTGTGTTTGTGTGTTTGTGAGTGTGAGTGTGAGTGTGATTCTATATCTGTGTATGTGTGTTTGTGTGTGTGCCCTCTGTGTTTGTGTGTGTGTATGTGTGTGTGTGCCCTCTGTAATTGTGTGTGTGTGTGTGTATGTGTGTGTGTGGAGCCATGTGAGTGGGCCTGGTCACAGTAATGAGGAGTTTCAGTTTCTATGGCAACTGTGATGTCACTCAGATGGAAGCGAGGTCCAACCAATCAGGTTGCTCTTCCAATTTCTGTCTGTCTGTCTCTCTCATCCCTCCATGTAATTGAATAATTGAACAAAACACATGATCCGTAGTGAGAGCCTCACAGAGTGAGAGAAGAGACTCAGAGCGTGCCTGGTGAAAAGACTATGCACAGCAACACAGAGACGCAACACAGAGAGCGCCTGGTGAAAAGGCTACATGTACGTAACATAGGCACGGAGGCCAACGCCACAAACACCTGCTATCGGGCGAATGCACACTCAGATTGCACACTCAGATTGGTGGAAGCCTTTGAATGTGGACCAACACATTAGGGGTTTTCCAAGCGTGTTCATCAACGCTGTTGCAGATGAGCTAAATTTAGCCCTACATTTAGATGACCTTGCTACCTTGTCAAGGTTGTGTGATTTCTTTCCCCTTTGGCAGTGGGGGGAGCGGCACACAAAGCTCTGCTCTCTCCCTCCCTCTTTCACAGTCCTCCTCTCTCTCCCCCTCTCTATTTCTTTTCTCTCTTCTATCATTCCCTTGTGCCCTCTCTCTCTCTCTCTCTATTTCACACACAAAGCTCTGCTCTCTCGCTCTCCCTCCCTCTTTCAACGTCCTCCTCTCTCTCTTTCTTTTCTCTCTTCTTCTATCATTCCCTTGTGCCCTCTCTCTCTCTCTCTCTCTCTCTCTATGTATATTATCCCTCTTAAATTCCTTCTCTTCTTTTTTATCTCTATCTTCTTCTCACTTGCTCTCTGTATCTCTCTCTTTTTCTCTCTCCCTCTCCTCATCAGCCCCTGTGGTCCCCCTGTCCTGTGTGACAGTGTGACAGTGTGAGCTTGATGAGAGGAACCCCACTCCCCCATAATGACTTGTGTTCCCACAGCTCAAACACCGCTCTGGGGGCAGCTGGGATAACCACGGCCTGCAGGAGAGAGGGAGAGAGAGAGAGGCAGAGAGGGGTGGGGTGGGGTGGGGGGAGGGAGGGAGAGAGGAAAGAGTAGGGAAAGAGAGAGGGAGGGAGAGGTGGTAGGGAAAGAGAGAGGGTAGGAGAATGAAACTGACAAAAAACAAAAAAGAGAGAAAGCAAGAACTATAGAGGGAATGATAGAGAGAGAACGATAGAGAGAGAAAGCAAGAACTATAGAGGGAACGATAGAGAGAGAACGATAGAGAGAGAAAGCAAGAACTATAGAGGGAATGATAGAGAGAGAACGATAGAGAGAGAAAGCAAGAACTATAGAGGGAACGATAGAGAGAGAACGATAGAGAGAGAAAGCAAGAACTATAGAGGGAATGATAGAGAGAGAACGATAGAGAGAGAAAGCAAGAACTATAGAGGGAATGATAGAGAGAGAACGATAGAGAGAGAAAGCAAGAACTATAGAGGGAACGATAGAGAGAGAACGATAGAGAGAGAAAGCAAGAACTATAGAGGGAATGATAGAGAGAGAACGATAGAGAGAAAGGGGAGGGGTATGAGCGAAAACGAGGGGTGAGGAAAAAAGAGAGTGGAGTGTGTGTGTGTGTGTCTCATTACGCGTGTGTGATAGAGAGCAAGACAGTGAGAGAGTGAGAGACAGAGGGAAGGCAGAGAGAAGGGAGAAAGGAAGCGAGCGAGCGAGAGAAAGAGACAGAGACAGGCAAGAGAGAGGACAGGAGAAGAGGTGTTACTAGGGGAGAAACCATCAGCTCCTGGAGGGAGACCGCTTGTCGCTCTGGTATTACCTGTTCATTTTGATCTCTATGGTGCTTTATTTCCTGTTCATTTTGATCTCTATGGTGCTTTATTATGTGTTCATTTTGATAGATGGTGCTTTATTACCTGTTCATTTTGATCTCTATGGTGCTTTATCATGTGTTCATTTTTATCTCTATGGTGCTTTATGACCAGCTGCAACCTCTTCTGTCCTGCCAGCAAAATGTTCTAAAACAGAAATATATATTTTTTAGTTCATGAGTAAACTGATGCATGACTTTTTGCTTGCTTTAGTTGTTTTAAAAAGGGCTTTTCGTTGTAAATGTTTTTGCTCTGAGTAATTGTGTGAAAGTTTTTGTGCTGTGAAACTGTGGGGAGACTGTGTGAGGCTCATTGTTGCTGATGACCTAGATCTTGCTGTTGTTTTGTGCGAATAACATGCCTATGCTCACACTCACACACACACACACACACACACACACACACACACACACACACACACACACACACACAGACACACACACTGCTCAGCCATGGTATACGGATCCAACAAAGATCCTCTGGCACATCATTATTCACACACTCTCACACACACAGCACGGCAGCATTGGTTTTCACAAACGTGCGCTTAGCTGCTGTCGTCTGCCAGGTGGGCTTCGTCTGGACAGCAGTGCCCCCTGAGATGCTGTTCATGTTGCTCATGTTGTTGCTCTTGCTGTGGTCCTCGCAGGGGAGGGGACGTCAGGAGGCCGAAGCCTGTTCGTTAGATAGTATTGATCTCCTGGCCACTGCGGTGTTTAATGGTCTGCATTAGCCGTGTCTGATTAGGAATGAGGACAGCCGACGCGGCGGATGTCCGATTATCGGCGACTGCGGGCTCACCTCTTAGCCCTTTCTCTGGAATCAAATCCTCATGTAGAGGAGTTTGTGTGTGTGTGTGTGTGTGTGTGGGGAGGGAGGTGTTATGTTGACCGAATGTGCACTGCTGACCCTTTGGAACAATAGAGGGCTACTAATAATTTATGCAAATATTTCCAACAGCCTTCGAGTTCCCACTAAGTGTGCATGTGTGTGTGTGTGTGCATGTGTGTGTGTGTGTGTGTGTGTGTTTGAGCAGCTGACCAGTTAAAGGTCGTGGCGATAAAATGTGTGGGGCACATTGGACTCATGACAGAAATTCTGATAAGAGCACCCATGCAGGGTCTGCTGTGATGGAACAATGCACTGAAGGGTTGAGCAGAAAACCAACACAGTGCCGAGGATATATGCACACATACATACACATGCACACACACACACACATACATACACATGCACACACACACACACACACACACACACACATACATGCACACACACACACACACACACACACACACACGCAAAGATGCATACACCCACATACATGCACACACAATTCACTGAAGGGTTCGAGCAGAAAACCAACACAGTGCTGCGGAGCTTGGCACTTTTAGCTCTTGGTAGCAGTGTTGCAGATATACAGTATGCACACAAACAGTACTTGCACACACACACACACACACACACACACACACACACACACACACACACACACACACACACACACACACACACACACACACACACATACATGCACACACACGCAAAGATGCACACACACACACACACACAATACATCACGACATCTGTGAATCTCTTCCGATGGTGTAGTTATACAGTATGCACACAAACAGTACTTGCACACACACACACGCATAGATGCACACATACACACACACACACACACACATACATGCACACACACGCAAAGATGCACACACACACACACACACAATACATCACGACATCTGTGAATCTCTTCCGATGGTGGACCACGTTCTCCATCTCCCATTGAGTACACTGTACAGTCTGATAGCATCCCCTATAGAGCACAGGCACTCTGTATACTGTAGACTGTCCAAGTGGTGGAGTCTTATAGTCTGATAGCATCCCCCATAGAGCACAGGCACTCTGAAGACCTTTCCTCTGACCGCGACTAAACAACCAGGCCGGCCATCTTACCGTAAACAGGAAGTGAGGGTCTCAGGGCGGGCAGCATGTGGGAACATCTGCAGTGTTAACCTCTAACCTCTGTGCTGTGTGTGTTTGTGTGTGTGGTGTGTGTGTGTGTGTGTGTTTGTGGTGTGTGTGTGTGTGTGTTTGTGTGTGTGTGTATGTTTGTGTGTGTGTGTGTGTGTGTGAGTGTGTTTGTGTGTCGGTTACAGAAGCTGGCCCGTGACCCCTCCGATGAGGCCTGCTTTTTCGACCTCCTCAGTAAGTTCCAGAGCAGCCGCATGGACGACCAGCGCTGCCCCCTCGACGAGCCGCAGAGCGGCGAGGACGGAGAAGCCGCCGGCGAATCATGCTCCCCTCTCAGCGATCTGATCGGTAAGACGCTCACGCTCCCCTCTCAGCGATCTGATCGGTAAGACGCTCACGCTCCCCTCTCAGCGATCTGATCGGTAAGACGCTCACGCTCCCCTCTCAGCGATCTGATCGGTAAGACGCTCACGCTCCCCTCTCAGCGATCTGATCGGTAAGACGCTCACGCTCCCCTCTCAGCGATCTGATCGGTAAGACGCTCACGCTCCCCTCTCAGCGATCTGATCGGTAAGACGCTCACGCTCCCCTCTCAGCGATCTGATCAGTAAGACGCTCACGCTCCCCCCTCAGCGATCTGATCGGTAAGACGCTCACGCTTCTGAGCATGCCCATATATGTACACACAGTAATGAGACTGACCCAGGTGTCACAGCATACCCCGTGTATTGTCCTGTGTTATTGCTGACCCAGGTGTCACAGCATACCCGTTGTATTGTCCTGTGTTTTTGCTGACCCGGGTGTCACAGCATACCTGGTGTATTGTCCTGTGTTATTGCAAACCTCAGGGCCATGGCAGGTCTAGCCCAGATATGGTGTATTGGTAGCGGATTTGCTTTTATCCTCATTTAGCGTGTCTGATCGTGTCACTCTCACCTCCTCATCGTACTGGTGAATGTCTTAATTGGCTGGTTAATGTCTTAATTGGTTGGTTAAAATGTCTTAATTGGCTGGTTATCTTCCGGTAGACCCCAGCCTCACCACGTCACCTCAGACAGAGGAGCTGTTTGACCTGATCGCCAGCTCACAGAGCCGTCGTCTAGACGACCAGCGGGTGAGCGTCAGCAACTTGCCGGGCCTGAGGATCACCCACAACAACCTGGGTCACCTCTGTGGGGAGGCCGACGTCCAGGGGCCGAGCGACGACTTCTTCAACATGCTCATCAAGTGCCAGGTCAGAACTAACACCAAAGATTGTTAAGGCGGAGCAAGATACTTCGTCGTAGTTCATGTCTATGGGCGCGAAATGGGGATCGAATCCTGTCTGCATAAAGAGGCGTGTCGATGACGTATTGACGAGCGTACGTTGCAACCGGCCAACAGCAGCGGCAGAAATAACCGGCGCACACCTGATATAAGGTTGATTTTCTCCAGACTGGATTGCTCAAAAATGCTAAAAATGTACCTGAAATGTTCAGAAGGGTTTGAGGATCATGAAAATGTGCCCGAAATTCACATTCCTAACTCTATAGAACCAAGACCTTAGCATATGTGGTGAAATTCTGAGCTATGCCCATAGACTTCAAATGGAGCAGTCGCTGCCTCTGCTCTGCATAAAGGGGGATTTTGACCCCCCCCCCCCCCCCCTCGTGCGATCCGGGTTCCCGGAAGTGGCTCCTGATGAAATATCTTGCTCCGCCTTAACAATCTTTGCTAACACCCTGCTGCTTCACAATCAGGTCAGCAGACATAACCAACAGAGCATTAGACATAGTTAACAGACCTGCAGAAATAACCAACAGAGCATTAGATCTCACAGTTAACAGACCTGCAGAAATAACCAACAGGGGATAAGACACAGTTAACAGACCTGCAGACAAAACCAACAGAGGATAACACACAGTTAACAGACCTGCAGACATAACCAACAGAGGATAACAGACAGTTAACAGACCTGCAGACATAACCAACAGAGCATTAGATCTCACAGTTAACAGACCTGCAGACATAACCAACAGGGGATAAGACACAGTTAACAGACCTGCAGACATAACCAACAGAGCATTAGACACAGTTAACAGACCTGCAGACATAACCAACAGAGGATAACACACAGTTAACAGACCTGCAGACATAACCAACAGAGCATTAGATCTCACAGTTAACAGACCTGCAGACATAACCAACAGGGGATAAGACACAATTAACAGACCTGCAGACATAACCAACAGAGCATTAGACACAGTTAACAGACCTGCAGACATAACCAACAGAGGATAACACACAGTTAACAGACCTGCAGACATAACCAACAGAGCATTAGCACAGTTAACAGACCTGCAGACATAACCAACAGAGCATTAGACACAGTTAACAGACCTGCAGACATAACCAACAGAGCAAGCACGCCACCATTTGACCAGACACAATCAGTAGCTCAGCAGTAGCTATGAGACTATGGGCTTCATGCAGAAATATTCTATTAAATGTATCCAACCGTCTAAATCTACTCTTCGCCTGGTGTGCTTTTATAACCGTCTAAATCTACTCTTTGCCTGGCATTTGTGCTTTTACACTAAAATAAATGGTGGTTTATGACTCTTGCCGTAAATATTCCTTGCAAATGACTACACCACTTCCTCGCCTGTCGTCAGTTTAGTAAACACTAGGAAACATTTAATAAACATTAAAAACTGAGGAAAATAAACAAACAGAGAATAAAAGTCAGGCTATGTCACACAAAATAAATATTCTTGAAAACTCCTAATAAAATTAAGTTTTAAAGGATAAATATATAAACACGTAATGCATTTTTCACCCACTCCCTCGCTCCCTCACCCACCCACTCACTCTCTGGCTCGCTCACTCAGACTGAGACACACACAACTAACACACCCAGCCAGCGTGTAAAAAGGTTTCTCACTTAAAAGCTATTAAGTGATTAGCTGTCTGGGCGACGTCACATGACCCATCAGTCAGGCCAATCAAATAAATGAGGTGTATGGAGGCCCCAGAGTGCCAATTAGAGAACCACTGATGTGTCAGTGGATGCTGTCCAAGAGGTCAGCACGGAAGAAGTCCCTGTGCCTGCGACATTTGGCACTTAAAACAATCGTTAGGTGTTGCAAAACTCTTCTTATCAAAGACAAGAATCCAAAAAAATATATATACATAGTTGAGTCCAGTAATTATGAGTCCAGTAGTTATGAGTTCAGTATTCAGTAGTTATGAGTTCAGTAGTTATGAGTTAAGTAGTTACAGTATGAGCACTGTAGCATTTGAAGAGACTTATCTACAGCAGTGTAGCAATTAAAAAGACTTGTCTACAGCAGTGTAGCGTTTGAAACGACTTGTCTACAGCAGTGTAGCGTTTGAAACGACTTGTCTACAGCAGTGTAGCGTTTGAAGAGACTTGTCTCTGTTTCTGTCTCTCTGTTGTTTACGTCTGTCTGTTCTCTGGCCCCGTGTAGTCCTCTAGGATCGATGACCAGCGCTGTTCGCCGCCAGACGGTGGACCCCACGCGCCCACGGTTCCTGACGAGGACTTCTTCAGCCTGATCCAGCGTGTCCAGGCCAAGCGCATGGACGAGCAGCGCGTCCATCTGCCCTCGGACGAGCAGGAGGACGCAGAGGCCGACTCCGAGCCAGAGGCCGAGGCACGCTCCGGTGACTCCAGCTAGACTTGCCATCATTCTTTCTCCTGCACTCTCTTTCCATGACCCACCTCAATAGAGAGGGGGTTGGTGGGTGGGGGTCTCTTTCCATGACCCATCTCAATAGAGAGGGGGTTGGTGGGTGGGGGTCTCTAACCCCTGATCTCTGAAGGAGAGACACCGAGAGGAGGAAGACGTGGGAGCGAGTGAGGAGGAAGATGAGGGAGCAGAGAAGACTCTTCCTCCAGGCATGTCTGATACTATCGAGGCTAACGGAGGAGTTAGCGATGACCGGCCATGGAGAAAACGAAGAGTGAATGTGAATACAGGAGGGCTGTGGTGTAGAGTACGTCCGTGTGTGTGTGTGTGTGTGTGTGTACGCGTGTGCATGTGTGTAGGACTAAGATGGTGTTATAGACGTGTGGTCTGTGTCTTTAGCAGGGGTCTCTCTCACCGTTTGTGTGTGTTACACAGCCTTAAGTAAACATACTGACTCTGATTGTAACCTGTAGGTCAAGCTTCTCTGTATTGTATTTGCTCATGTTGCCATTGGTCAGTTGAAAGGACTTTTGATGAGGCTGGCAGTATTATTCGTTGGATTTTAGCAGTGTCCGTTCTGGAGAGGCTGTGAGGACATTTTAGTCCCGCTTACTATTATGTTTCAGCATTTCAGCATAGCAGTGGACATTTGTAGGGCTATTTCATTCCCACATGTGTGCTGATGGGCATCAGTGCCATTCAGAACATTCAGATTAATAACTTTATTGGGAGGGAAAACATCAATTAGCATATGAATTTAGATTAGCAAAAGCTGTGAATAGAATTTTCCACATCAAATGAAATCAGCCACCTGGGATGTATGAAAATGTCTGCCTTCTCATTGGCCTGGCTAAAGACTTGTGCAAGACATTAGCGGTAGATCAGACTAGACACAATTAAGACAAATTAACACAATTAGAGTCGTGCCAATCCCACCACAAGTTCTCCGTGACATGACTCCTGATAGCCAGTGCTTTATTTGAATGGGACTAGATCCCAATTGAATACAGGTTAGATTTCTAGCATTACTGACTGCAGCTAATGCTAATGCTAGCTTAGCTCTGAGCTCAATCAGACACAGCAGTTGTTCAGGGACCTTCTTTCAGTGGTGCAGCCTACTGTAAAAGCTTTGGTGAGCTCACTGTTAGCTTGGCACATACTGCAGAGCACACAGAACAGTCTGACCATGGTTTGTGGTCTGTGTGTTAGGTCTACAGCAGGGGTGTCCAAACTACGGCCCGCGGGCCAACTGTGGCCGGCCACGCACTTTAATCTGGCCCGTCGAGCATTTATTAGTTTATCATAGATCCGGCCCGCCACGCACTTTAATCCGGCCTGCCGTGCATTTAATTAATCAGGTTATCATAGGCCGCTCGCTATTTTTTTCCAGCATACAACGTTGTGATTAACTTTAGGCTACTGCAAACTTTATGCTCTTCTTAGAGAGCGTTTACCATGTCAATGTCAAAACAGTTTGTTACATCAAGATACATAGTATATCCATTGCAGCAGATCTAACTACGTTATGCTACTCCATTTAATTGACTGCGACAGGTTCCAGCTGGCTTGTTATTGTTGATAATTGATATCTCCTTTTTATAAGAAACGTTTAAAAGGAAATCGCGATGGCAACAGTAGTTCCCACTACTGACCATTTATAAACTGTGAGCCATAGGCACAGCACTAGCCATAGGCTATAGGAGCTGGCAAAAGAGTCTTAAAGTGACAGTGCACCATTTATAAATGAATTAAACAACATCAAATGAACAGTATTTCTTAAGAAATTAATTTTCTACAACAAAATTACTTTGCCATTTAAATTATACAAAACATTATATACGGTATATATATATATATATATATATATACACACACATTATTTTTTTGTTGTGTGGCCCGCCGGCCAATTTTCAAAACCCAGTGCGGCCCTTGAGTCAAAAAGTTTGGACACCCCTGGTCTACAGGGATAATGTAGCCTTAGACACATGTTCATATTTACAAACAACAAGCAATGCTACAAACAAAAAAACATTTGTAAACAGCATTACAGTATTTGTGGATAGCTGATGCCAGCAACCATCAATTCCAGTGTTCTCTCTGTCACTTCTGAGATCACAAAAAAAGAGGACTTGGACAAATCCACTGGTTGCTATGCAAAGACACTGTCATCGTCTCTGTCACCATCTGGTGGCCAAACATGTTCATAACACCCTCAAGGCATTTATGGGTGTAAACAGATAGTATTTAAAGATTTTAAGACTGAAAGATGACATAGTAGTAGACTAACAAGTATGAAGAACTTAAGCACTTTCTTTAAAACTTGGAGAAAAAGGTTATACATCAGTGTGTGTACATATAAATATTTTGTTTGGTGAAAGAAAGAGTGTATTTCGCAGCCAAGGTTAGTGCCTGCTTTGTATTTTTTTTTGTTCCACTTCTCCGTGCTCTGTGACTCTTGTAGCATTCCCAGGGAAAAGAGGATGCAAACACACTGCAGCAGAACAAGCCCGTGTGTGTTGGGGCTGTGGGGTGCAAACACACTGCAGCAGAACAAGCCCGTGTGTGTTGGGGCTGTGGGGTGCAAACACACTGCAGCAGAACAAGCCCGTGTGTGTTGGGGCTGTGGGGTGCAAACAGCCCCTGGCCTGAGGAAATGGAAAGTGCTTCAGTGATGACTATTGATGAGCTACTGATTAACAGGCTCCTCTCACCACTCACTGGGAAGCACACACACAGCTCAACCACCTAGGGCCCCATCTGGCCTCAATCTGGCTCTGATCTGGCCTCAATCTAGCTCTGATCTGGCTCTGATCCGGCTCTGATCTGGCTCTGATGTGGCTCTGATCTGGCTCTGATCTGGCCCTTCTCTGGATCACATTGGGCCCCGGTCCCAACCCAGATACAGCCCTGATCTGGCCCAGATACGTTTCCAGATAGTGTCTTCAGTGCCAGCTGCTGCTATCTAGGCAGTTTGATTTGCATTTCCATAAGGCTGCAGCTCTCCACTCCCCCACCGGTTCATCTGTTTCTGTGAGAAGTGTTGCCAGTAGGTTACTTATAGTGTCTGTGCCCCCATGTGAGGGAGTTCCTAGCGCAGAGGTGGAACACTCTGAATTCATACAGTAAAATATTGAGTCCAACCATTCACTAAACCAGCTGATTCTGATTAGTACCGCTCTTCACCCAGGTAGATCAGCTAGTTTGTGAAATTGCCTGTGTTAGATGCACAGGTAGCGCCAATACACGGTAGGACGTTTATTTTGGGAAGGCTGGAGTTTTCCCCCCTCTGTAATGAGTTAAGCTTAAACTGGACCTGTTGAGGAGAACAGAGAGGTCCAGCTCGCTAGCTATTGGGTGTACGAGTCCTGGAGAACAGAGCGGTCCAGCTCGCTAGCTATTGGGTGTACGAGTCCTGGCCAGACGCATCTGCTCTGCTTCTACATGTCACTGCCACATGTACATAATGGTTTTGTATTTATTTTCTGTCTGCGGACACCGTGTCCTCAGTGCTTTTAATAAAACAGATTCAAATGTTACCTGTGTGTGTGTGTACCATGTGTTACTATTCACAGTGTTGGTCTTCTGTGTCTCTCCCCTTTAAGGCTTAAAGTGGAAATGAAGCAGTCAAATAAAAACATATTTATACATATTTAAATATACCATAAATACAAATAAAGTCGGAAATATGACCCGTTATTCAGAATTCAGAAAGCACAAACAAGTTGCATTAATTTCAGCCTGTGCGCCGCCATCTTTGTTTTCAGAACATGATGACATCATCTGTGTCTCTACCCTTTCAGGCTGAACTGCAAGGCTACACCAGGTGTATCTGATGGTGCATCTCTAGCATGGTGTCAGGTGTATCTGATGGTGCATCTCTAGCATGGTGTCAGGTGTATCTGAAGGTGCATCTCTAGCATGGTGTGTTACTATTCACAGTCTTCTCTGTGTCTCTACCCTTTCAGGCTTAACTGCCAGGCTACACCAGGGGCTCAACTGAAGCCCTCTGTTCACTTTTCACTGGAGTGTAAAACTAGTTTTAGAAAATTGGTCTAATTTGTTCAAATGTGCACAGTGCTCTCACCTCTGGTGTAGTGAGTTCCATTCAGTATTTGATTATAGTGGACGCTAATTGTTGTAGCATGCACTCTGTGAACATAACGCTTCAGTGGCTCACCTGGTGTAACCCTGCTGTAGCTGTCCCATATCACTGTTGGTTTATGACATTTGCATGTGGGTTTGGTGGGACACTGCCAGAGAGAGAACATCTACATAGACAAAAATCATATAAACTCCCTTTTATGACTTTAGTCCTCTCTATGCTTTCAGACGGACAAAAATCCACATCATATATGACTTTAGTCCTCTCTATGCTTTCAGACGGACAAAGGGCAGTTGCATCACAAGATAATTGCTAGTACACACACACACACACAAACACAATCATACATGCATGCATGTGTACACACATAGACACAAATGCACATTATATA
>NC_055969.1:34600866-34630866 GCF_018492685.1 Alosa sapidissima
AAACAGGTGTGGTGTTTGGTTTGTCTGAGGCAGGCTTGGACTCATGCCACTGAACATGTTCATCAAGTTATTTTCCCTTTCATTCTCTCTCTCTCTCTCTATCTCTCTTCCACTCTCTCTATCTCTCTCTCTGTTTTCCCTCTCCTCCTCCTTACCACCATTGTGTAAGAGCAGGACTAATTTCACCAAACATGTTAGTCAACAGTTTTCTGTTCTGCATACTGATTTGTTTATGCTGTATGTATGTTTACCTATAAGAGTTTGTAATACCAACTTGCAATCCCAACATTCTATAACATCACAATGCTTTATGAGATCGTTATGGGAGGAGTCTGTTACTGCAGTCTGAGATCAAGACATTAGTCCTTATAAGGCTGTAGACAGAATGCGGATGAACATGGAACAAGAATCAACACACACACACACACACAGACACACACACACAGACACACACACACACACACACTCACACACATACACTCTCTCACACACACACACACACGCACACACAGGAACAACAATATCAACAACACTGCAGCACTTCTGCACTCTCCTCGACCCTCAATGTGCAGTAGCAGTATCCTCTGACATGTGCCTCTCCCTCTCCCTCCCTCCCTCCCCTCCTCATTCCTCCTCTCCTCTCCTCTCTACTCCCCTCCTCATTCTTCCTCCTCTCCTCTCCTCTCTACTCCCCTCCTCATTCCTCCTCTCCTCCCTCTCTACTCCCCTCCTCATTCCTCCTCTCCTCCCTCTCTACTCCCCTCCTCATTCTTCCTCCTCTCCTCCCTCTCTACTCCCCTCCTCATTATTCCTCCTCTCCTCTCCTCTCTCTCCACTCCTCATTCTTCCTCCTCTCCTCTCCTCTCCCTCTGATCCTTCCCTGTCTGACCCTCCCATCTTCATGTAGCCTAGCGTCAGACAGAGCAGTGGGCAGTGGGCAGTGGGCTGGACCACAGCACAGTACAGCACAGCTCTCTGTTCTCCTATCAGGCTGCTGATCCTGCTCACGTCAGTCACCCCCCCTCCTCTCTCCACTCCCACACACACACACACACACCCCTCCTCCTTTCTCTTGTCCTCTTGCTCTCTCCATCTCCCTCTCTCTCTCTCTCTTCCCCCCTCCTCTCTCCACTCCCACACACACACACACACACCCCTCCTCCTTTCTCTTGTCCTCTTGCTCTCTCCATCTCCCTCTCTCTCTCTCTCTTCCCCCCTCCTCTCTCCACTCCCACACACACACACACACACACCCCTCCTCCTCCTGTTGCCTCTCTTCCTCTCTCAACTCTCCCTCCCTCCCTTGCTCTCTCCCTCTTCCCAGAATGCACTGCGGGCTGAGCTGCCTTAGCGTCTATATAAAGCAGTGGAGGGGCGGGGGGAGGCTGCCGTGCAGCAGGGACACTTAGACAAGAGAGCAGCCAGCAGAGCCTCACTGGACAGCCCTCAGCGTTCACACAGAGAGAGGTCAGTACGCAGGACACACACACACGCACACACACACAGAACGGGACAGGGGAAGGAAACACAGGGGGGGAAGGCATAAACAGAGAGAGAGAGAGAGGGAGAGAGAGAAAAAGGGAGAGAGAGAGAGAGTGCCTACTCCACTGACGCGCAGAACTGTGTGTGTGTGTCCGTGTGTGTGTGCACTTTATGTGCCTACTCCACTGACGCGCTCTGAGTGCTCTACAGTAGAGAGGTATTCAAACACTGTCGCGCTACAGGAGCTGTCAGAACTGGTGTGTGTGTGTGTGTGTGTACTGTAAGCTTAAAGGACGGTGGGTAACTCTACTACAGGAGCTGTCAGAACTGGTGTGTATGTGTGTGTGTGTGTCTGTACTGTAAGCTTAAAGGACGGTGGGTAACTCTACTACAGGGGTCACTGGCTGTGTCAAGCATGTAGTGTGTAGAGAAATGCTCGTGCAGTTGCACAACATGGAGACACGAATGAGCATGACCGGCACCTCCTCCTGTCGTTACCTCCACGCCACACACACATCACACACACCTCCACACTGACGGACTGTAGCACTGGAGAATGGATCATGTGCATTCTGGGGAGAAGACGCTTCAAGTGCTCGTTCCAAACGCGTCTTCGCTCAGAGGCAACTGATGTGTCCTCTGCTGTCCGTGGAGTCACACACACACACACATTCACTGAGGGAACACCATGTTCACACATCTCCATGGCTACAGGGCTGGAACAAGGCTCCACATGCTCTTCATGCCATCAAGCCCTCCAGCAGGACACAGCCCAGAAGACAAACTAGCAGCTCACACACTCCCCAAGACTTTTACAGGCAGCCTCCTCCACACACACACACACACACACACACACTCCTGTGGTAAACACTGCAGCTAAAGCTGCTCGGCTGCATGTTCTCGTTTGACGTCAGATGGATCCCCTCTTCTGGCCTTAAAGGGACAGTGCTCCATTTTGATCACGGTGCTGTAGAATGAGAGGGCCACTCCAGGTGACGTGAATGTGGATTAGATGCCTAAACTCATTACAGAGTGCGGGCCACACAATGCAAGCATTCATGTGTTTTTGCTTTCTCTCTATAAAAGGGGCACGGCAGAGTGGGGTGATGTTTACTGTGGACCGCCTTGGCTGTGCTGTTGCCAAACGTGGCCAAAGTGTAATGGAACAGCTGCTATGGGGAGAACATCTTTTTTTAGGTTCAGAGCTGCAGTGTGTGTGTGTGTATGTGAGTGAGAGAGAGAAAGAGAGAGAGAGGGAGATATGAGAGAGAGAGAGAGAGAGAGAGAGAGAGAGAGAGAGAGAGGGAGAAATGAGAGAGAGAGAGAGAGAGAGAGAGAGAGAGAGAGAGAGAGGGAGAAATGAGAGAGAGAGAGAGAGAGAGAGTTAAATATCATTAAACTTAAGCCTGGTTACAATGTGAGGGTTCCTCAGTGGATAGCACTAGTGGCACAAGACCTGTAAAATGTCTAGGCTGATCCATGTCCCACACATAATGACAAATTGGTCAGTAATTTCAGTTAATTGATTTTCCAACCCATGAGAGCAGAGTTTCTGCCTTTGGTGTGGTGGATATTCTGTGGCCGCTATGACACGGCCTTATAAAAGACACAGGCTAACTGGTCAGTTGTAACGAGTGTTGTAAATGACTGGATATAGTTATGTAGTTTTTATCACTAATGACAAACCTCAGATTTAGTATGTAAATGGTGAACTTGTTACTGTACAGGCTGTAGTCATGGGTAGCATGCCATCAGCACCAAATGAGCACATGGAGTAGGTGCTTTCTATGACATTAAAATGCCAGATCTATGTGTGTGTGTGTGTGTCTGTGTGTGTGTGTGTGTGTGTGTGTGTGTGTGTTGGGAACATGTGATTAGCGGCTATCAGCACTAAATGACCATTTATATGTGCACCATGGAGCAGGTGCTTTCTATGACATTATAATGCCATGTTGTAAACATGTGATTTTGTGCATATCCAGCACTGTCATCGATCCCTGTGCATGTGACTGCATTTAGGCATGAAACCTGTTGGCTTGTTGGGCGTTGCCCTTCTAGTTTGGAAAGGCTTTTAATAGTCAGTTTAAGACAGCCCTGTAGGCTACCTCCTTAGACCCTCCTCCAGTTTCACACCGCAAAAATCATCTTCACTTCTGCAACCAACACAAGTGACAGAAAACGCAGATGCCTGCCCATGTGACACTTGCTGCCCTAACCCTAGATGATACTTGCTGTCCTAACTAGGGTTGCCAAATGTTCCGTAAAATACGGAATCGTCCCGTATTTGAAAGGAAATAGATGCGTTCTGTATTGAACTGATACGGTTCAAATCAGTGCATATCCATGACAGATCAGTATAATAAGACTATGAACGTAGAATGCACGATTCATATGAGATAAAAGGAAAATCTTGCTGCTGTCATTTATCCCTCTCGGTTTGTCTGTCATCACTATCCCAACAGAGAACACACTTTTCGTTTGAGCCGCTGTGAGTCACGTAGGCCTATATTGCAACCCTATATTACGCTAATAGTAGCGTGAGATGACATGTCTTGCTCAGAGTTTTACAGTGCACCTGTGCAAGATAGACAACTAAGCTAGCCTACTTGCTGCTGAGACAGAAAAAAGCCAGAGATAATAAGGCTTCACCAAATTCAGAGATGTGCTTCTGAGGCTGCTTGTGGTGTTCACAAGATATTTTTTTCTGTGATATCTGCCAGTTCAGTTTTATACATTTCAGAGTTCAGAGAGTGTGGTTTGAGTAGAGTATAGACTACAAACAGTTATTTCTTTATTAATTGTTTTGGCATCGAAATGATTCTTGTTTTGCACCGGTCAGCAAATGAACAGGCTAGTAGAAAATGAGCAGACTAGCAGGATAACCGGCTAATTCAATACGGAGCCCAGGAGGAGTCATTGCAAGAACGTTTTTTTAGTATATCGTGAGAATGTGCGCTCATTTGACCAACTTGTGCACTCGTTTTACTCAATTATGATCTCATTTCACTAGATTGTGCATTGAATATGCGCTCATTTGACCAACTTGTGCACTCGTTTTACTCAATTATGATCTCATTTCACTAGATTGTGCATTGAATATGCGCTCATTTGACCAACTTGTGCACTCGTTTTACTCAATTATGATCTCATTTCACTAGATTGTGCATTGAATATGCGCTCATTTGACCAACTTGTGCACTCGTTTTACTCAATTATGATCTCATTTCACTAGATTGTGCATTGAATATGCACTCATTTTAGTAAATAGTGCACTTGTTTTAGTGCGTTCATTTGACACAAACCTATATCAATACCAACCAACCCCCCCCCCCCCCCACACACACACACACACACATACACTGACACTAAAAGATACATAGAACTAGACTTACTGACACCAACAGACACCAACAACCAGTGTTACTGACACTAGCAAACACATAGAACCGGAGTTGCTGACACTTACACTTAGCGTTATGAACTCTACATAAATCATAAGATGTACCATGCAGTAGCACATGTTTAATAACAGTTATGTAAAGGCCATGTGTATAGCACATTACAGCCTCTTGGCACACACATGGGCTCACTGCCACTGGGGCTGATGGGCTCCTGGGTACTCACTGCCACTGGGGCTGATGGGCTCCTGGGTACTCACTGCCACTGGGGCTGATGGGTATACGGGGGCAGATGGGTATACGGGGGCAGATGGGCATACGGGGGCATGTTGAGATGCTACAGAGGGCACCATAATAGGCCAGAGAGATGCACCTCAGAGAGAGAGAGAGACAGATAGAGAGAGATAGAGAGAGAAAGAGAGAGAGAGAGAGATAGAGAGAGAGAGACAGATAGAGACAGAGAGAGAGAGAGAGCAGTGCTGAATCAGGGATCAGGTGTCTGTGTGACATTTACAGCGACCCCGGGGTTCAGTGCCTGAGACTCACGCGCTGCCATTGAGATGGGGGGGGGGCAAGCCCCACTACCAGGGTGGGATCGAGGCCGCTGGCCAGGGTCGGGTGTAACCTGAGCTCCGTGGGCTCTTTTCCCATCATACACCTCACAGATAGAACTACAGAATACAGGACTGAGACATTAGAGGCAGTACATACTCACATGACTGAGACATTAGAGGCAGTACACAGGACTGAGCCATTAGAGGCAGTACATACTCACATGACTGAGACATTAAAGACAGTACATACTCACAGGACTGAGACATTAGAGGCAGTACATACTCACATGACTGAGACATTAGAGGCAGTACACAGGACTGAGACATTAGAGGCAGTACATACTCACATGACTGAGACATTAGAGGCAGTACACAGGACTGAGACATTAGAGGCAGTACATACTCACATGACTGAGACATTAGAGGCAGTACACAGGACTGAGACATTAGAGGCAGTACATACTCACAGGACTGAGACATTAGAGGCAGTACATACTCACATGACTGAGACATTAGAGGCAGTACACAGGACAAAGACATTAGAGGCAGTACATACTCACATGACTGAGACATTAGAAACAGTACATACTCACAGGCAGAAAAGGTACTGGAGTCAAGAGTCTCTCATCCACTCATGTCCAGGCAGAGAGAACTCCAAGACGACCCATAAAGTCCGAGAGGAAAATGCATAATCTTCTGTGTTTATGCTTTATTGTTATTATTCAGTACAAACACTTATAAAGAATCAAGATTCTGACAGAGATGTCTATCAGGAAACTTACAGAACTGAGGGAGGAATACATTACAAACCCAAAACCACAACTAGTCGCCACTAGAACCCAAAAACACAACTACCCACCACTAGAACCCAAAAGCACAACTACTAGCTACTGGAACCCAAAAGCACTACTCTCCACTAGAACCCAAAAGCACAACTACCCTCACAACTACTCACCATTAGAACCCAAAAGCACAACTACTCACCACTAGAACCCAAAAGCACTACTCTCCACTAGAACCCAAAAGCACAACTACTCGCCACTAGATGTTGATTCAGTGTGATTCAGTGTGGCTGTTTTCTGCTTATTATTTTGATCCATTCCTATTCTGGAATGCAAGTTCTTCTCCTCTTTTAAAATTGTAGATGTTCTATTCATTTGAGGACAGGAGAGGAGATTCCACTGGTCCCTGTTCAGATAGGGCACATTTGGGATGCATTTGAACCAGAAAGACTGACCACTTGCTTTTTGATTCCGTTTGTGTATTACTATGGCTTGTGTCCATCCCTAAAAAAATCATTTCACTGCCCTGTTGTATGGAAACGGGGGGTTTGTGTTTCAGTTTCGTTTTCTGTGTAAAGGGCAGGGGATTTCCACTTCAGCGTAATGTACGAAAAGCTCAGGCTGGATCAGGATGTGGTGTAATCTGTGCTGCATAATAGCAAGGTCCTGCACCAGATTTCAACTTGAAACCTCAACATGGGAGGTGGGCACACTAGCAAGGAAGCTGCAAACAATGGAAGCTGGAGTCTGTCATTAGGGCATATCCACTGGCTAGTTACAATAGCAAGAACCCGTTTTCAAAGTGTCCCAACCCAAATGAAACAGGCCACAGTGGACTGTGTTAATAAAGGTCACAGGGAATTCTACAGCACCAGACACGACACCAGAATTCTACAGCACCAGAAACGATTTGTGAAAAACACCTTGTCACACTGGTCCATACATATCCAATAGCCATTAAACAAACAAACAAAAACACTATTCTCACACAGGCGTTTATAGCCAGCAGTGTGCCCTATCCTTTATAAGAATGAACCGTCCACTCCCAGAGGCCATTTGACTCACATGTTTACACAGGGTCGTTGCAGGATGGAGTGCGGGCAGGGACCAGGGTTGCCTAGTGAGACCAGGTCTGGCTCTTCCTGTTGGACTGTTTGACTTTGGCGGTCTGGCGTTAGCCAGGGGCAGAGCCTTGCAGCGCTGGCATGTGTGTGCGGCCGGGCGTGGCCAGTAGGCAGCTAGCCGAGCTCTTACCCGTCTCCCACACCACAGAGAAGCCATGGGCACACACTGGAGCAGTAGCCGTCTGCCCACGCCACCCTGGCCCGCCCACACAGCGTCATTCTGCTGCTGCATCCTCCTTCTCTATTTGAGCCCATAAGGGACAAGACCACACATGTGAGCTACACTGGCAAACACAAGTACAGGGAACAGCCATGTGCAACCACAACAAAGTCTTTTCTGTACAATGAAGCGCTATTTCAGAGGATTAGACCTCCACTGCAGAGTCTACTAGGGTGGTACAGGTCTACAAACACAGACAAAGACACAGGGAGAACGAGAGAGCTGAGGTTTCCCTTTCTGTTTCATTATTACATTTCCCATTATGATACAGTGGACAATGTTTGTGTTGCTAGGATAAACAGGATATCTCTCTCTCTCTCTCTCCCTCTGTGTGTGTGTGTGAGGGCTTTCTTATCTCTATGATATTTTAATGGAATTCCAACTGAAGCAAGCATGAGAGCTCTTAAGAGAGCCCTTAAGCCAGTGACTCAGTCTAGGCACAGTGCTAAGCACCCATATTTACTGTCATCACAGCTTCGCATGGGGACCAGCTGAGAGGTCCGTTCTGGTAGCTACAGTGTTTTAAAGGTTCAGTCCATGATTCTAGCTCCATACAAAATTGCTGCTCTCTCCTGGGTCTGCGCTGTAAGGGGTGCGTGTGCCCATGCGCTCTCTCCTGGGTCTGTAAGGGCCCATGCGCTCTCTCCTGGGTCTGTAAGGGCCCATGTGCTCTCTCCTGGGTCTGTAAAAACAAACAAAGCAGCTCAAATGGGATGGGAAACAAAAAAGTGGCTAAAACCAAGTTCTGCACTATTCTGTTGCTCTGTCCAAGTTCTGCACTATTCTGTCCAAGTTCTGCACTATTCTGTTGCTCTGTCCAAGTTCTGCACTATTCTGTCCAAGTTCTGCACTATTCTGTTGCTTCTAGAGCACAGGAGGGAGAGATGCAATTTGATTGGTTGTTCAACTCAAATATCAACACAACGTATAATGTGTAATGTGTGGTCATATTCTGATGCAGTAATCCAACGTCACAGACTGCATGTATAATGTGTGGTCATATTCTGATGCGGTAATCCAACACCAGACCGCTGGACAGAACAGCTGCTGCTGAGTCCAACACATGCAGGTGTGGAAAAATATCGATATAGCAACCTCCGAACCCCACACAGGTCAGGTATATGTTTTTCAGCATATATACATACCCTCTGCTGCACCCCCGGGCAGATAGGATTTGTATAGTGGACGCATGTCACCCCTGCACCCTGGGCAGATGGGATTTGCATAGTGTATTTGTATTTATTTTATAGTATAAATAACTCTCTTTCTCTCTTTATATTGCAGATTATCCATAACAGATCATCATGACAGGTAAATAATCCACTTTTTGTGTTGACCACAATTAAAGGGTACCTGTGTAATTTTCTGCACTGGTAGTAAACAGCCCACAGCAGTCTATAATGTCAGTAAGAGCAGTGTCAGTAAGGACAAGTTCTCTCTCAGTGCTCTTTCTGGCCAAGGGAGTGTCAGCTGATCTTATCTGTTAGAACAGGGGAAGGGGAGGGACAAGATCACGTTACCAGTATACCGGTACAAGGTCTTGGTTAAGTCTATACTGCCCTCATGTGGTTCACTTGCTGAACTGCAACAACATGCATATTGCTACAGTATAAAATACTGTGCAGTCATAAGACAGCAAGGAGCCTTAAAACGTAACAACTCTTAGATTAGAGTCTAAAATAAGAACAAACAGATTCAATGCTGGTAGCGTAGCACAGAATTTTCACGTTTTAAATCCATCCCAGGCACTGGTCAAACATGGATTTAAATCCTAAATCCCTTCACACTTAATGATTACATACGATTAGCAAATAAGTGTTTATGTACATATAAAAATGAAATTGTATTATTATTATTATTATTATTATTATTATTATTACTAACCACACATTTGCACTATCTGAACTGCAAGTCTCACTGTTCTCAACCAGAGAGGGTTGAAGCGGAGTAATCAAGGATCTTCGTCTCAACTTAGCATGTAAAAGAAGCAGTTCATCCAGGAAGCCCAAAAACATTGTTGTGTAACGCTCTAGAATCTTTGGTAGTTAGCAACTGTTGCCATGGCACCGGAATACTTTTTGAACTGGTGAAAAGAGTTAGCCTCTACAACAGATAAACAGCCTAGAAAATGGGAAGTCCTTGTTCGAAGAACATATCAGTGTCTTCTTTAGAATCGTCCCAAAAAGGTAGAGAGCAAAGAAATGTAGACTTTATTCACTAAACTTACAACTGAAGCAGGTTATACAATATAGGCCTACACCAGGTGGGGTGACAACTTTGATGTTTTGTAGCCTAGCCTACTAGGGAACATTTCTAACTATCTTGGATTGTCACTGTGTTCTTTCCCACTCAGACAAAATCAAGGGAAAGAAGATCATCTTCGTTGTGGGTGAGTCTGCATTCTTTGAGTGCTGAAATCCGTCTGACCCCATCAAGTGTCATATTAGGATTATATATTTTCTAGAAGCAGGGTTCATTTAGCCCTGTAGGCTAAGCCTAGGCCTACACATTAATGAACTACAGTACATGTTGTTTAAAATAAATGCAAGCCTACTAGGACTAAAGCCTGTATTTGTGTGTCTATGTGTGTGTCTATGTGTGTGTGTGTGTGTGTGTGTGTGTGTGTGTGTGTCTATGTGTGTGTGTGTGTGTGTGTGTGTGTGTGTATGTCTATGTGTGTATGTGTGTGTGTGTGTGTGTGTGTATGCATGTGTGTGTGTGTGTATGTCTATATGTGTGTGTGTGTGTGTGTGTATGTCTATATGTGTGTGTGTGTGTGTGTGTGTGTGTGTGTGTGTGTGTGTGTGTGTGTGCGCACGCGCGTGTGTCCTCCGCAGGTGGTCCCGGCTCTGGTAAGGGCACCCAGTGTGAGAAGATGGTGGCTAAGTACGGCTACACTCACCTGTCCTCAGGAGATCTGCTCCGTGCCGAGGTGGCCTCCGGCTCCGACAGGGGCAAGAACCTCCAGGCCATCATGCAGAAGGGAGAGCTGGTGCCTCTGGTGAGTGTGTGGGGACATGGGCAGTGGTGGGGTAGGGGTAGAGGGGCAAGAACATGGGCAGTGGTGGGGTAGGGGTAGTGGGGCAAGAACATGGGCAGTGGTGGGGTAGGGGTAGTGGGGCAAGAACATGGGCGGTGGTGGGGTAGTGGGGCAAGAACATGGGCAGTGGTGGTTGTAGGGGTAGAGGGGCAAGACCCTCCAGGCCATCATGCAGGAGGGAGAACTGGTGCCTCTGGTGAGTGTGTGGGGACATGGGCGGTGGTGGGGTAGAGGGGCAAGAACATGGACATGGTGGGGTGGGGGTAGAGGGGCAAGACCCTGGGTGGTGGTGGGGTAGGGGTAGAGGGGCAAGAACATGGGTGGTGGTGGGGTGGGGGTAGAGGGGCAAGACCCTGGGTGGTGGTGGGGTAGGGGTGGTGGGGCAAGACCATCATGCAGGAGGGAGGACTGGTGCCTCTGGTGGGAACACGTGAGTGAGGAGGGGAACACATGGAATAGAGAGAGAGAGAGAGAGAGAGAGAGAGAGAGTTTGGAATAGATAGATAGATAGATAGATAGATAGATAGATAGATAGATAGATAGATAAATACAAAAATATTACTATTACCATTACATTAATACACAGGATTAGATGTTAAAATCCCTTGTGCCAAAATCCAAGGTAAAAACACATTCAGAAGCCCCTGCTCAAGTTTAACTTTAAAAAGCACACTACCCACAAATCCGCCAACAAATGGTCACAAACACAATACAAATGGCCCATCCAACAGCAGTATATAGTATGCGGCATGTCATTGGGGTTATCAAGTGGGCACCCTCATTCACTGATGTTTCTACACTAATATCTGTCTTATTTTACTTTATTTTTTTCTATTTATACAGTATGTTGCTTTTGCAATATTGTGTACACTGAATCAGTCAGTCAGTCAGTCAGTCAGTCATAATCTAACATCTAACTCTTGTGTTATTTACTTACATAGACATTCAACATATATCCTCTAACTCTGTGTTATTTACTTACATAGACATTCAACATCAATACTCTAACTCTGTGTTATTTTCTTAGATAGACATTCAACATCAATACTCAACCCTGTTATATTTTCTCATTAGACAATTGTATCTATAAATTTGAGTGAGGCTACGTTTATACGGTGACGATGAAAAGAGAAGACGCAGAAGTGGCGTCTCGTCTTCATTTTTTTATTCGCGTTTAGACGAGCATTCTCTGGGGGAAATCTTTGTTTATATGAAGACGCAAGAGTATGTGATATTCGATTGGATATGCATTCCAGACCGCTGGGTGGTGGTGTGATAGAACCCCGGTACGTCACGCGCAGACATTCTAATTTGACAGTTTAGCCAGAGAGGTAATCAAGGATCTTTGGTTTAGCCGTTTAGACGGAGACGCAACCCGGGTCGTCTTCAAAACTCTACACTCTGGAAGGAGTCTTCAGATTTTTGCGTCTTCAAGCCCTGATGGCGGGGTCGCTGTGTAAACGAAAGGCACTTATGATAAAATATTTTGTCGTCTTCCTTCGCAATCGTTCTCGTATAAACCGCCCCTGAGATAGATTAGATGCCATGCACTTTATGAAAGGAGTCCATTCCTTCTGGAAATGTCTTTTAATCGATGCCTTCATAGTTTACGTAAGGTGGTAACATTCATACATTGAGTAGTCTACATTGTGTCACACAGAGTTTGAGAGTTTTGAGCCCTTGTGTTATCATTTTCAAATAATCAAATGTATAGTTATGAATGAAGGTGTTAAGTGAGGTTGTATAGTTATGAATGAAGCTGTTTAGTGAGGGAGTATAGTTATGAATGAAGGTGTTAAGTGAGGTTGTATAGTTATGAATGAAGGTGTTTAGTGAGGGAATATAGTTAGTGAGGGAGTATAGTTATGAATGAAGGTGTTAAGTGAGGGAGTATAGTTATGAATGAAGGTGTTAAGTGAGGTTGTATAGTTATGAATGAAGGTGTTTAGTGAGGGAGTATAGTTATGAATGAAGGTGTTTAGTGAGGGAGTATAGTTATGAATGAAGGTGTTTAGTGAGGGAACTAGTGCCGGACTATCTCCTAAATCACTAATGTGCTAAATGTGCTAAATCACGCACATGTGTGTTTCAGGACACAGTTCTGGACATGATCCTGGACGCTATGGTTGCTAAGGCCGACACCTCCAAGGGCTACCTCATCGACGGCTACCCCCGTGAGGTCAAGCAGGGCGAGGAGTTCGAGAAGAAGGTAAGAGAGCGACAGAGCTCACGCAGGGAGTCTTATTAGTACAGTAGAGGGTGCAGCAGTAGAAATGGGGTGCAGTAGTAGAAATGGGGTGCAGTAGAAGAAATGGGGTGCAGCAGTAGAAATGGGTGCAGCAGTAGAAATGGGGTGCAGCAGTAGAAATGGGGTGCAGTAGAAATGGGGTGCAGCAGTAGAAATGGGGTGCAGTAGAAGAAATGGGGTGCAGCAGTAGAAATGGGGTGCAGCAGTAGAAATGGGGTGCAGTAGAAATGGGGTGCAGTATTGCGCTGGGCAGGGCTGGGACCATGTATATATATATATATATATATACTGTATATCTAGGGCTGGGACCATGTATATATATATATATATATATACTGTATATCTATACTGTATATCTAGGGCTGGGACCATGTATATATATATATATATATATACTGTATATCTATACTGTATATATATACTGTATATCTAGGGCTGGGACCATGTATATATATATATATACTGTATATCTATACTGTATATATATACTGTATATCTAGGGCTGGGACCATGTATATATATATATATATACTGTATATCTAGGGCTGGGACCATGTATATATATATATATATATATATATATATATATATATATACTGTATATCTATACTGCATATCTATACTGTATATCTAAGGCTGGGACCATGTATATATATATATATATACTGTATATCTAGGGCTGGGACCATGTATATACTGTATATCTATACTGTATATCTATACTGTATATCTATACTGCATATATATACTGTATATCTAGGGCTGGGACCATGTATATATATATATATATACTGTATATCTATACTGTATATCTAGGGCTGGGACCATGTATATATATATATACTGTATATCTAGGGCTGGGACCATGTATATACTGTATATCTATACTGTATATCTATACTGTATATCTATACTGCATATATATACGGTATATCTAGGGCTGGGACCATGTATATATATATATATACTGTATATCTAGGGCTGGGACCATGTATATCTATACTGTATATCTAGGGCTGGGACTTACTTCAGAGGAAGCCCCTATCTGGTCACCACAGGACTGGTCCACTGACTAGACTGGCACACTGTCACTGGCATCCTATTGACTGTGTGTGTGTGTGTGTGTGTGTGTGTGTGCACTACACTAGATTGGTGCTCCCAGCCTGCTGCTGTACGTTGATGCGTCCGGCGACACCATGGTCAAGAGGCTGATGAAGCGGGGCGAGACCAGTGGCAGGGCCGACGACAACGAGGAGACCATCAAGAAGCGCCTGGACCTTTACTACAAAGCTACGGAGCCCGTCATCGCCTTCTACGAGGGCCGTGGCATCGTCAGGAAGGTATGCCAACACCGACGAGATGCAGGAGTGCTCTATTGGTTACGGTGCTGCTGGGATGTACAGTATGTAGCCTACAAGTACTGTATAGCACACTAATTCATTAAAGGAAGGGTTATCACACTACTTATTCAAAGTTAATTTTGTTCTATGAAAACCTGCATAAGGGAACCAGAGATGTATGTATCTATACATTTTAGTTATTAAATGTTGTAGTGCATCATGAATGAAGTAATTGCAATACAATGTACAATGTATACAATTCAATTTCATAAAAAAAAACACACACAAAACATTAGTCATGAGACATGACTCAACATTCATACCAAACCATTTATGAATGTGGAAGACAGAACGATAACTTGTCAAAATAAAAGTCCAACAATCGCAAATGATATGATGTGACCTTTGCAGATGATTTCTCATCTTTTGCTACTGGGAATGTTCAACCGTTCCAGGTTACACAAATATGGGTCAGCTGAATGTAGGCTAGTTTACCTCCCAGTGTTAAACTCTGTGATTACTAATACGAATACGAAACTTGTATAGTATAGTGACATTCGATGTAGACTTTCATGAAATATTTACAAAGGCTGGAAAGATTAAATTAATGGTATCTTTTATAAAATATTGGAGCCAAATTTAAAAAAAATGCTGCTTTGTGATTGTTGGACTTTTATTTTGACAAGTTGTCGCTGTCGCTGTCGCTGTCATGTCTCATGAAACAGTCATGAATGCTTTATGTGCAGTTTATGACAGCTGCTATGAATGTGTAACCCATTAAGTAAAGTGTTACCCAAACCATTGATGCAAATTTGTAACTATTTTAAACTATGTTTAACAAAATAGTCATTGTATGTATTTTTTGGCTTCAGACTAAGTATAAAGTGCACCAGTGTGCTGCACAGGTGACTCAGCTGTTTGGACAGGCGGTCCTCAACTGTGTTCTCTCTCCACAGGTGAACTCCGAGCTCCCAGTGGACGAGGTCTTCGGACAGGTGTGCACAGCTATCGATGGTCTGAAGTAAACTGGACATGACTGGACGGACTGTTTTGGTCTTTTCCTTTGTATCCCCCTTTTCAATGTGTCCCCATCTTAACAACAACAACAACAACAACAACAACAACAACAACAACAACATCAACAAAAGCGCATCAACAAAGGACAGAAACTAAGAAAAGAAAGTGCCGAGTCATCCTGAGAGCCGGCTACTGCCTTAATCCAGTCTGCTCCACAGCCCCCCCCCCCCCCCCCACGCTCCGTCCATAAACCAGCAGGACAGGTCCCCCCCCCCCCCCCCCCCCCCACGCTCCGTCCATAAACCAGCAGGACAGGTCGCCCCCCCCCCCCCCCCGGTCATCACCACCATCACCACGTCTGTTTTTGTCTCTTGCGTTTAGGTGTTCTTCAGCTGAGTGTCCACCTGTCCACCCCCTGTGTGTGTGTGTGTGTGTGTGTGTGTGTGTGTGTGTGTGTGTGTGAGCGTGAGTGTGTGAGTGTGTCAAACACTGTCTCCTTTCATTGCGCTGATGGACCTGTGTCCTCCACTCTCATTAAAACACCTTCTTTCAGAAAGAAAAGAAAAACATCACAAACTTCTCTGTCATCTTCATTCATACCTGTTCTTCCACTCTGCATGTGTGTGTGTGTGTCTGTGTGTGTGTACAAGTGGTGTGTGTGTGTGTTGGTGTGTGCGTGTCTGTGTGTGTGTACAAGTGGTGTGTGTGTGTGTACAAGTGGTGTGTGTGTGTGTTGGTGTGTGTGTGTCTATGTGTGTGTACAAGTGGTGTGTGTGTGTGTATGTGCGTGTGCGCAAGGTCCAGTTCTGTGCCCGATGAGAAGCTGGTTGCAGTCAGATCAGGGCCCAGTCAGAACCCAACCAGAGGCTGCTCTGCTCCAAGAGACGCGGTGACGGCCAATAGACCGTCCACATGGCGTGTACATTCCCGCTGTATTCCGTTATTGCTGCGTCGCGTTTCATGTGAGCGTTCATAACAGCAACGTCTCTGATGCTGCACTTCTGCAGCCGGTCTGGCTATTAAAACGTCTCTGATGCTGCACTGCTGCAGCTAGTCTGGCTATTAAAACGTCTCTGATGCTGCACTTCTGCAGCCGGTCTGGCTATTAAAACGTCTCTTCACTGTCACTGGCTGGAAACACCTGTTGCTTGTTAAATAGGTGGCGTTCCTATTTCTAGCTGGCTCACATTTGCAGACGTGCGTGTCACACAGGCAGTAGGCACGCTCTGACCTGCTAACATGGGCGCAGAAATGACAACGGACAGGTAACGCAGACAGGTAATGCAGACAGGTAATGCAGACAGGTAACGCAGCTGCCCACCAGCTGCCTCACACTATTTTAACTGAGACCCCCTAAAATACTCAAATACTTCACACACACACACACACACACACACACACAGTTATACTATATAAATGGCCTGGCTTATCTGGCCTACTGCTTGAATACTAACTGATCTATGGTGTCAGAGCCACACAGCCACTGGGGACATTATGCTAAATCACAAGCTTCATGGTGCATGGCTCAGCACTCATTTAGCCAAGAGAAATCACGGGAAATGGTAGTAGTCATAACAACAGCTCAAATCATAAGACACATATATACACCCACCTACCATGTGTGTATACTTATGTGTATGTGTGTGTGTGTGTGTGTGGGAGTGTGTGAGAGAACAAAATGCATAGTGTGTGTACATACATAATCAAACACAAACACATAAAGCCCTGCAGCATATTTCAACATGGTTCCATATTCTTAGACAAGGTACTGTATGCATTATGCAAGCGAGCTGTACATGCGCGCTGCTTTGGAGCCGCAGTAATAGAACCAGCCATCATCACCTGTGATGACCTCCCATGCACAGTGTCATTGGATTCCTCATCTCACACACTGAGCCATGAGCAGGGGGTGGGGAGTGTGTGTGTACACACACAATCAAACACACACACATAAAGCCCTGGCAGCAGATTTCAACATGATTCTCATCTCACATACCAAGTGGAGAGAATGCTTTCTGCTTTGGACAGCTGAGTTTCCTCAAGCACTGTGTACTTGTCATCATGCTCATGCATCATTCATAACTACCAGCAGTAAATATAATCTATAAATATATGTACAATACATATTTAAAGTGTACCATGAAACAGATGTAACCTTATATAAAGTAAATAAACTCATATATTGTGGTATCTATACACAACACCCATCAATTTATCATTATTATTTTAAAGTATATTTTTAGGGCCTGATTTGCATTGCAAATAAAACAGTCGAGAGTTACAAGATAAAAGTGGGATAAATAGATATAGGGTGAGCAGTGGGAGAAATAGGCCGTTGTTGTTTACGTAGTTGATACGAAGAAGCAACACAGATGGCATGACCACAGGGAAGGATAGTGGACACGAGTATGAACCATATTTTACAGAAATGTCTGGACTGTGTGCATGTGTTGTTATGTGTCCATCAGGTGTATGGAGCATTAGCCAGGGGACGCACTCGTGCTGCGACTGCATTAGTCAGGGGCATTAGCCAGGGGACGCACTCGTGCTGCGACTGCATTAGCCAGGGGCATTAGCCAGGGGACGCACTCGTGCTGCGACTTCATTTGAAAGCTTAATCAGCTCAGCCCGTGTGCGGTTATTCAGCTCAGCCCATGTCTTCCCGTCTGGACAGAGTATGATGAGATCTCCCAGGATGACCAGATTGACACCATCAGTGGTAAACACATTCTGGCAGCACTGCCTAATGTCAATCATGCACACTCTGGGGACACAGAGAGGACACATCTCCAAACATTTTGTGTTTCCTTGGTGAAACTAAAGGGTACTCTTTTGCATCCCTTGGTGAAACTAAAGGGTACTCTTTTGCATCCCTTGGTGAAACTAAAGGGTACTCTTTTGCATCCCTTGGTGAAACTAAAGGGTACTCTTTTGCATCCCTTTACACACGTGGAGCGAGAGGTCACACAGGGGCCATTTGGGAGGATGCAAAGCTGGTGAATTAGTATCAGAGGAATCATTTAAGAGTTCAGATGAAAAAACAGTTACAGTAGGTCCACCTTCACAAATGTGCATAAATCACGTTGCTTTTTTTATTATCAAACCCAGGTAATATCTATCAAAGAGTTATTGGTATATTATTTGTTACATATAAATATATTTGAATTCACACACACACACACATACTGTATATACAGTGTTGGGGTCATTACTCCAAAAAAGTAATGTATTACTGTACACATCACTCACTACTGTAAAAAACATAATCCTATTACTTTACTCTCTATGGAAAGTAACACGTTACATTACTTTTGCATTACTGCGTTGAAATGTTTCTATGGACGCTGTTATTGATATCGTCCCCTTTTATTTATTTAATTAATGACGTTAAACATTAAAACATTGAGTGTGAAACATTAGGTAGCATAATCTAGTCTAGACTACTCCAAACCAGGTTGTGTTGTACCAGGCATTTTCTCTGCTTTGTCTTGGTCTTTGACTGAAAGCTGCCGTCAAGTTCACAAACACGGAACCTCAGTGCTGCTTTTAAAAATTGTGCAAATTCAATTGCTTTACAGAAGCGCTGCCCAACTCGCATGGCCTCCTTCACAGTGTTGAATGGTGACACGCGCACCACACAAAAAATATAACTGCTTTCAGTGAAGTGTGCTCTCGAATTGCACACCTTCTGTCATTAATATAAATGTTTTTGAGGCAATTTGTGGTGTGATTGACTTCAGACTAGTCAATAGTCGCACACTGTTCCCTCTTGCTCTCCCTCACAGTAGTATGCTAGCTAACACACTGTTCCCTCTCGCTCTCCCTCCCAGTAGTATGCTAGCTAACACACTGTTCCCTCTCGCTCTCCCTCCCAGTACATGTAAAGTAAAGTCACCTGTGTCTGGAAGGTCCAGTCACTGGTCAGTCGGTATTATACACATTCACTGCACTCAGGCAAACTCCATTTCACTAATTGTGGGACTACTACTACTGGACCGTTGCTGATTTAGGTCAGTCAGTATATATATATATAGTTAGGAACAAAATTATGAATTATTATAGATAATTATGAATTATTATATATGAAAAAACTGAACACTAAAAATGTTCAGTTATCAAACTGTGATGGAAGAGTGTATTATATTCTCTATAGGAATACTCCATCTTTCTGTGTGTGTGTGTGTGTATGTGGGGGGCAATAGGGTGTGTAGGGGAGGGGAATGTACCTGTGTGCGTGGGGGGAGTATGTATGTTGTATGTTCACTATGGGTGTGTGTGTGTGTGGGGGAAGTATGTATGTTGTATGTTCTCTATGGGTGTGTGTGTGGGAGGGGGGGTTGTTGTACGTTCTCTATGGGTGTGTGTGTGTGTGTGTGTGTGTGGGAGGGGGGGTTGTTGTATGTTCTCTATGGGTGTGTGTGTGTGTGTGGGAGGGGGGGTTGTTGTATGTTCTCTATGGGTGTGTGTGTGCGTGGGGGGAGTATGTATGTTGTACGTTCTCTATGGGTGTGTGTGTGGGAGGGGGGGTTGTTGTACGTTCTCTATGGGTGTGTGTGTGTGTGTGTGTGTGGGGGGGGGGGGTTGTTGTATGTTCTCTATGGGTGTGTGTGTGTGTGTGTGTGTGGGGGGGGGGGTTGTTGTACGTTCTCTATGGGTGTGTGTGTGTGTGTGTGTGTGGGAGGGGGGGTTGTTGTACGTTCTCTATGGGTGTGTGTGTGTGTGTGTGTGTGGGAGGGGGGGTTGTTGTACGTTCTCTATGGGTGTGTGTGTGTGTGTGTGTGTGGGAGGGGGGGTTGTTGTACGTTCTCTATGGGTGTGTGTGTGTGTGTGTGTGTGGGAGGGGGGGTTGTTGTACGTTCTCTATGGGTGTGTGTGTGTGTGTGTGTGTGGGAGGGGGGGTTGTTGTACGTTCTCTATGGGTGTGTGTGTGTGTGTGTGTGTGGGAGGGGGGGTTGTTGTACGTTCTCTATGGGTGTGTGTGTGTGTGTGTGTGTGGGAGGGGGGGTTGTTGTACGTTCTCTATGTGTGTGTGTGTGTGTGTGGGAGGGGGGGTTGTTGTATGTTCTCTATGGGTGTGTGTGTGTGTGTGTGTGGGAGGGGGGGTTGTTGTATGTTCTCTATGGGTGTGTGTGTGTGTGTGTGGGAGGGGGGGTTGTTGTATGTTCTCTATGGGTGTGTGTGTGTGTGTGTGTGTGGGAGGGGGGGTTGTTGTACGTTCTCTATGGGTGTGTGTGTGTGTGTGTGGGAGGGGGGGTTGTTGTACGTTCTCTATGGGTGTGTGTGTGTGTGTGTGGGAGGGGGGGTTGTTGTATGTTCTCTATGGGTGTGTGTGTGTGTGTGTGTGTGGGAGGGGGGGTTGTTGTACGTTCTCTATGGGTGTGTGTGTGTGTGTGTGTGTGGGAGGGGGGGTTGTTGTACGTTCTCTATGGGTGTGTGTGTGTGTGTGTGTGTGGGAGGGGGGGTTGTTGTATGTTCTCTATGGGTGTGTGTGTGTGTGTGTGGGAGGGGGGGTTGTTGTACGTTCTCTATGGGTGTGTGTGTGTGTGTGTGGGAGGGGGGGTTGTTGTATGTTCTCTATGGGTGTGTGTGTGTGTGTGTGTGTGGGAGGGGGGGTTGTTGTATGTTCTCTATGGGTGTGTGTGTGTGTGTGTGGGAGGGGGGGTTGTTGTATGTTCTCTATGGGTGTGTGTGTGTGTGTGTGTGTGGGAGGGGGGGTTGTTGTATGTTCTCTATGGGAATAAAGGACTAAGAATAACACAAAAACTATCGAAAAAACATGAATGAAGAGTAAATACATTTAACTAGAAAAATAAATACTGAAAGACCACCATAAATGACAACGAAGTGGAAGAGATATGTAATCACATCTCTCTTAGTAGTGCAGCGTGACTGTATGGAGTCAGAGATTAAGTAAGAGATTAAAGGAATTATCCGGAGTAAAATGCACTTTAGATCAATTTACGGATGATTGGTAGTACATACGTTGAGTTGACATCCAAATCATGTCATTCGGATGTGTTTTGAGAAAGTTCGATGTTACCGTTTTTAGTCAAAGCTCGTTAGCGTGGAAGTGAGAAGAGCATATTATTCCTTCATACATGCCACGACGTCATGCAGGTGCAGTTTTGATTGGAGTGTGAATTTGCTGAATATAAGACTTTCAGATGGTACTCTATCAGTGGTTTTGTATCAGTCATACCAACATAGTTGTCAGTGGAAGAAAGAAAGATATAAACATTAATTTAAGTCTTGATAAAAAGGCCAGACAACTTAAAGTAAAACTATGAGAAAAAAATGAGAAACAAAATGTTAAGAATGTTTTGAAACATTTGCTGAGGCTATCTTTGTGAAGTACACATTTTAAATAGACAGGAGACGATGTCCCTAAATCACCGCTGTTATTGGAAATTTCCGTGACATCACGGTGAGCAGCGGCATTTCCTGTCCCTCACACCTTAGAACCAGCCTTCCGGTTGCCCCGACAACACTTTCCTCCAGGTATCCGGGCTATCCTCCTAGGAGCGCCCCGCTCGCCATTCCAGACACGCTGCTTCTCCTGCTGCTGTGTGTGTGTGTGTGTGTGTGTGTGTGTGTGTGTGTGTGTGTGTGTGTGGCGGGGGAAAAGAGGAAAAGTCTGCCTTGGAAGAGGAGGATGTGTCTCTCGGAAGAGCAATCACTTAGAGACGAAAAACTCAAGCACGGAGGAGACGGCTCTATAACAAGCTTGTGTGCTCCGTCAAAGGCTCCTACCTGCACACGTAGGCCTGGCCGGGGGGCGAACAGAGTAGGAATGTGGGGTGAACAATTGAAAATAAATACACAGGACCCTGAAAGGCCGTAAACGGGAAGCAGTGGATACCAGTGGCCTTGTGTAATAACACAGAAGCGGCACTAAACCCAGCGGCCCACAGGAGAACCCGCAACAACTCACGTCCACACTTATGAGAAAGAAAAGCGCAAAAAAATAAAATAAAACTATAAAAATAAAAATAATAAAAAATAAAAATAAAACTTGTACATTTTTAAAGCAGTGTTTTACTAACCTATTTAACAGATGTGTTTGACAGCCTATTTGGAGGGTGTGTGTGTGTGTGTATGTGTGTGTGTGGGGCCATGAGCTGGACCAAGATGAATTGTGTGCAGTCGTTTCAGTGACATTTTACACAGCCAGCGGGTGTGTTTGCCTCTCAGGGCCGACTCTTGAGATTTATTTTTCATTGAAAACAAAAAAAAAACCCCACTGCTGCTGGTGACTGAGTGAACGTGCGTACTTGCTGACCCGCGGTCATGGCCATCGCTTCAGCCCGCTGCCCTTGAGGACACCCAGAGAGAGCCATAAGGAAGGCCAGGGCTGGCGCACAGACACTTTCCCCCTTTGTTTAATGTGTTGCTGGCCGCTGGCATGGAAACGAGTGGCACAACGCGGGAGCCCACGTCGCTCCGGCGATGACAGACGATGACCACCGAGCGCCGATTGTTTCCTGTTATTGAAACGCTGCGGGGGACGGTGGAGGGTCGCTCTCGTGGTGCGGCGCGGCGCCGAGAGGAGGGAAGCGACGTGTCGAGGAGGCCCCAGCTGCAGCAGGCGCACCGTCACCACCGTCACCACGGTCACCACGGCTACGGCTGCATGCGCGTACGTGCGGTCTCGCCCGCCGCTACTGCACGTCTCGTTTGTCCACCTTCGAGGCTTTTGATTAATGGCCAATGTTGGTCTCTGTCGGAATGTCTTGGTCATGGCAGTAACGACAAACCCAAGGTCTTAAAACCCATACATGGTCAGTCATTAGGTGACACAAATATAGAGGCAGCCTACAGTACATGCATGCAGCCTTATTTTCTTCTAGAAGGGCTAAACCACATTGGCTACCTGGTAATTCATTTTTGACATCTGCCAAATGTATTAGGACATGGGCCTACTTAGGCCTATATTGCAACATGGTTATTGTTTAGATGTTTACACAAAACACCAAAACTATAAAAATGAATTGTCATTGACAATCATGTTGTGAGTCGCTTTGGTTAAAAAGCGTCAGCCAAATGTAATGTAATGTAATGCAATTGAACATAACTGTTAAGTGAATTGGCATGTTTTTTTCATTACTCCCCATATTTTGTTTGAAACTTCTATATTGAGCATATATATTGCTACATATTAAACCTGAGTGTTTACCAGATACAGTGGATCTCCTCAGCATGGGGGTCCATGACCTCCAGGGGTTCCTCAGGGTTACTGCGGGGGTTCCATGACCTGAGGAGAGGAAGGAGGTAGAGTAGGAAAGAGAGGGATGAGGAGAGGAGGAAAGAGAGGGATGAGGTAGAGGAGGAAAGAGAGGGATGAGGAGAGGGATGAGGTAGAGGAGGGAAGAGAGGGATGAGGTAGAGGAGAGAAGAGAGGGATGAGGAGAGGGATGAGGTAGAGGAGAGAAGAGAGGGATGAGGAGAGGGATGAGGTAGAGGAGAGAAGAGAGGGATGAGGTAGAGGAGAGAAGAGAGGGATGAGGAGAGGGATGAGGTAGAGGAGAGCGTGGTAAGTGCGTATCAGGTGTGTGAAGCTGTCAGAAGCTAGCCTCGTGAGACCATCCTGATCTTGCAAGCTTCAGTTTTCCACTCACAGATCAGTCTGGCATCTTTCCGATAGAGAAAATTTGGAGCCGTTCGCCAAATGAACGGCCAATCAGTGATGGTTTTGAGGTGGGTTTAGGTGTGACGCAACGAACAACATGGCAGATGAGATGAGCGTAGCTATCACGCAAGTTTTATCCGAATTAGAAAGTATTCCTGGGGAAGCTGTGAAGCTATGAGTCTCAGCCATGCAGCTGGGAGGAATGAACAACACAGACATCCTCCATGGCCGATTCCAGTCGGTGTTCGGTAGCCCTGAATCTTGGTTACTTAACGAGAAATGGAGGAATATGCTTTCTTCAGAAGTGTACCATGAAAACTTGGTGGGGATTGTCGTTGATGGGGCCGAGTCAGGTTAGTCAGAAGCACTAGGAAAGGAGGAATTCTTGGAAGAGCTAGAGCTACAAGGTGGTTCTGCTATGGAATTAACTCCCTGGTGAAACTAAATATGCTCCAACTGCCATTTTTAAATCACAACTCAAAACTAAATTATTCACAGTTGCTTTCTCCGAGACCAGTCTTAGAGTATTATTTATTTATTTCATTTTATCTTATTTCATTTCACCTGGCTGCACTCTATGTTTTATGATTTTATGTTATGTACGGTATATTTTATGAATTGTATGTTTTTTTTATCCTTTTTTCTATTTTTTCCATATTTGATTTCATATGTTATGTTTCCAGCTGCACTCTGCTTCTTCACTTTTCTATATACATGTTATGACTTTTAATTTTCTGTTCTATAGAATTTTTCATAAAAACTATTTAATTTATTTCAACTTATTTGACTTTTTATTAATTCTATTTGACTGTTTTTTTACATTTAATGAATGAATGAATGAATGAATATTAATTGCCCTTTATTATTTTACATAATTATTATCTGTTGCTTCTGTCTCCTGTGGTGTAAATTGAATTGAGTTGTGAGTTGAATTGCCTTCGTACACGAAATGCGCTACATTAAATTGCCTTACCTTGCCTTGCCTCGGCAGGGGGTCCGTGACCTCCAGGAGTTCCTCAGAGAAAAATCAGTGTGACCTACTGTACAGCCTCTCGGGGCTTATTGCCTAATTATTGCATGATAACGTGTTAGGAGTTTAGAGTCATATGAGATCTGCAAATTGTGTTTTATATGTGAAAACTGTTTAAAGTTTTGCCAAATGGGTGATTGATTCAAGAAAGGTGTTCAGGCAACTGGGAATTTGGTTCAGAGAATGGAGTTTAGTATTTTAGCAACTGTGAAAAACTGTATTAGACATTATTCTTTAAAAGAAAACATATAAACTTATCACCTCATGTGTCCGTGAATTTGACCATTTAATAGAATGGCAGGAACTGATTTCACCTGCCATGCACATATGCCCCCCCTCCCAAAATTACCAAACCAAATTATTTGAGACAATTTTACTCCCTCAAAAATACATATAAAAAATATGTTCTATAAATACACAAATCTGTCAATAATTAGTATTTCATGGCTTATACCATTACATTGGGTCTTATATCCCACGACCCTGTCTCAAGTAGCCAAGGGTTCTTTTGCCTGAAAAACACAGAAGACTTCTGAGCTACAATAATTCAAACTATTATTATATAGGAAATCATTGAGATTGACTTGGCACCAAAAACCGACGGAGAAAAAGTGGGACGAGAGAGTTCCTTTGCTCCTCCAGAGGGCGGTATTGGGCTCAAAGTCACGTTGTTAGAGACATCAGCTTCCAGTGTGTGTAACGGTTTCTCATCACCTTGGCTGTCACCATCACCAGACAGTGTCACATACCCTACTTGACATTTTCATGAACAAATTAGCAACCACCCAAGCATCAGCAACCACCAATCAGTCATTACACCAAAAGGTTATGGATCTGTTGCAAACCAAGAAAAATGGAAAAAGACTGCAACAAACTTCAGGCCTAGTCTATAGGCCTAAGTAAATATGAAGTCCAGTCAAGCGTATTAATCCATTAATGTCTACATGATTTATTTAACACAATGTGCTCTATTTTGGGGCACAACAAATGACAAGGAAGTTATCAGCTTTGTGTTCGCTTACCCCTCTTCCTGGTTTCGCCAGGAAAGCCAGTGCCGCCCTTCCAGACCGACGTGCTGTTCCTGTTGACCACAAATCCCAGTGCTGGCCTGGGTGACGTTAATAAACGCTGCAGAGTGGGAGTGGTGAAAAAAAAAGTAATTCGCGGCGACTCAAACCAAATCAGAGACTTTGTCCAGGAGAAAGTTTGTCCAATTCGCCGCTATTCATCTGCTCGCGCACATGTGGATTACTGTAACGAGCCAAAGGACACGCGACCTGTGATTTGGTAAGTCCTGTGAGTCTTGCTTATTACCATTCTTACTTACTTTCCTAAATCATTTATAAAGCGGGGTTTCTAAATCTGACGGGTGTTTATAGATCGGTGTATGATTGAGGTAGCCTGGTGTTATAGCCTATATAGCCTACTGTATAGCCTATGTTATAAACATTTCAAAACTTGGGGATGGATTGCTCTGGACTGCTCTTGGTCTTTCAGATAACTTTCATATTAATATATATATATATATATATATATATATATATATATATATGGGCCTATATAGCCTATTATATACATAATGAAATGATAATTAAATGATGTCATCAACGTTCAGAAAGACTAACTTAACATAATGTGTATTAGGCTACTCCAGAATGTTGAAAGTATTCGTAGCCATATATTCAAGTAGACTATGCTTAATGCCTGCACGCGGAATTGCTGTTTGTATAGTTAGAGTGACGATTATTTCCCCTTCTATAGTGGCATTATTGGCCATAAATAAAGCTATAAATACCGATGATCAAATAAAGTTAGTTTATTGTATTTGGGCTATTATGTAGTTGTCTGCAAGGGAAGTATGCGGCATTTCTGCTTAGGTAGCGAATAAACAGTTATACTTTAGTCCTGCCACATATGATTCATGTATCAACACTGCCACTCTTATCTGATGTCTGTATTGTAGTGTTATTTAAAAAGAGCGACGCCGCGCTGTTTCCGGAGAGAGTCGGCCAGGAGTTACTGGTCACCACATGAACTAATTTCTCTCGGCCCCAGTGCGCTCATTAAAAAGCGATTTCAAAAAAAAAAAATGGTTAGACAAAACACATTCAGAAATTTCGAACTGGCGAACTAACAGTACAGCACAAATTATGCAAAATGTCCATGTCTTCTTTATGCACAAATTTCCTTGTAAACCTTTGCAATCAAAGTAATGAATGAATTGACTAAGCCTGCAGGAAAATAGTTTCTACCTTATTGTCAACAGATCCAAAACGGGTTAGTTGCATTTCAACATCTCTTGTGCACAGTGTATGGGACTGTGTTCCTTGTTCCTGTAGCTTCACTAAATGCCTGTGTTATCACACTTGAATATGTAGGCCTAACATAGCCTACTGTAATATGCAGTGGACACAGACACACACACACACACACACACACACACACACACACACACACACACACACACCACTACTAAACATTATGATTGAACCTCATCACTGGGCATGTATCTGTCTGTGGGCTGACCCATGTGCTTGCCTCCTTCAGAACTTCCTCAGGAAGTGGATTTGTGTGAAGACCTCCTCTCGTAAAGAAACCAGAGGCTCTCCAGCACTCCTGCCCACTCCACTCCACCAGCTCTGCGACTGGACAGCACTGCCCTGGTCTGAGCCACCCGCTGCCCTAGACACTCTTCCTGAGGACCTCGCTCTCTCCCCTTGCACCTGGAGCCAAGATGGACGCCCTGTGTGCACTCCTGCCTGCGCTGCTCCTGTGGGCTGCCATGGTAACCGCAGGTAAGAGACACAGCTGACAGCTGAGTGTGTGAAGCGTGACTGGTTGCGGGATTGACCGCTCTCCCGGCAGGCCGCGTCAGGCCGACCCGGTGAGATGTCATTTCGATTAATTTAACAGCATTTGGTAATGAACACATCTTACGATTAAGGGAGATCTTCCTCTTCCTCTCTTCCTCTTCATCTCTTCCTCTCTTCATGATATCGCTTCCTCTCTTCATCTCTCCCTCTCTCCTTCCTTTTCTGTCTCTTTCTCTCCGACACATACAGACACACACACATACACAGTTGTCAAGTTCAAGATTAAATGGGCTTCTTTTTGTAGTCACCATGAAATACATTATCTGCCTTTTCTCAATTTCATTGAAATGCAAAAATCCATGTTAACTAGAAATCTGACAGAATTTGCCAGAATCTTACATTTGTGTAAATCGGACTGGCTTTTGTTGTCTGAAGATATTGCATTTGGACAAAGCTAAATCACCTTTTATATTTTCAATCTCTGTGATTTTTATTCTCTCACAAATGCCACATGATATTACTTCAGGTTTCCTGCACCGGTCTTAAAAAATTGAAGTTAATTTGAGATGGAGTATATACTGCATATATTTAGCCTTAGCTGTACTCGACACTTTGGCATTAATCATTATGAGAAAATAAATCTATATAGCCTACCCATGGTCACCAGTTGACATTAGAGCAGCCTGGTTCTTGGTCTACTAATTTATTTCTAATTTCCATTTCATTGGCCTGTATTTCAGAACAGTATAGTATGTACTTTGAAGTGGCATTTTGTTAGGACATGGTCTATGTAGTGCAGCATGGTGCTCTCATTTTGTTAGGACATACTCTATCTAGTGCATGTTGTTAGGATGCACTCTATGTAGTGCATGTTGTTAGGACGCACTCTATGTAATGCATATTGTTAGGACGCACTCTATGTAGTGCATGTTGTTAGGATGCACTCTATGTAGTGAATTCTGTTAGGACGCACTCTATGTAATGCATATTGTTAGGACGCACTCTATGTAGTGCATGTTGTTAGGACGCACTCTATGTAGTGCAGAATGGTGTTCTCATCACATCTCTCACATCACACATCTTTTGCCCTGTCTTAAAACAAGAGAAATGAGTTTTGAACTCTGGAAATGTAAATCTTTCTGGAGCTGTGTGCCAATAAGATAAATTGCTCAGTTGTGCACTGTGAGGGAAAAGATCCCATTTGAATGGTCTACATCTTAAATAGTCTTCCATGGCTTCTGCATAGCTACATTGTAACATCATGATTCCATGGCTCCTGCATAGCTACATTGTAGCATCATAATTTGCAAGGCTGTTGTTAAGCAAATTGTCACCATCATTTTCTTCACTTCTTTTTCTGAGCACCTTTACAATCCTTTCCTTTCCGATTCGCATTGCTCTATGTCCCCAGTTACCCCTGTTAGCACTTCCCCTTTAAGACAGGGAGTAACACCCCTTTAAGACAGGGTTTAACACCCCTTTAAGACAGGGTTTAACACCCCTTTAAGACAGGGTTATTACTTACAGATCAGAATCCGAATTGTTTTTTACTGGCCACACAAAGAATTTTGTCCTAAACAGTTGGTGTCTCTCTAATAGTACAGATGAAATATGCAAATACAGTACAATGTAGACGATGTAGAAAGTGCTCAATATACAGACTCTGGACCATGGAGAGGTGGTATGTGTAAAGTAGCCTGCTGACATTAATATCATCTAAAGCAGTAATACTTATTTCATATGTGGTCAGGATTCTTATCTATGCCGTGCTCATATTCTTTATGAAGTTTGTAGGATTGGTCTCTAAAGAATGTCCAAGTGGTTCTCACATCGGGTATCGGTTTTGTGGATGGGGCAGGGTAGTGGTGATGGGGATGGGGATGGGGCAGGGTAGTGGTGATGGGGATGGGGATGGGGATGGGGCAGGGTAGTGGTGATGGGGATGGGGATGGGGCAGGGTAGTGGTAGGGGATGGGGATGGGGATGGGGATGGGGCAGGGTAGTGGTAGGGGATGGGGATGGGGATGGGGCAGGGTAGTGGTAGGGGATGGGGATGGGGATGGGGATGGGGCAGGGTAGTGGTAGGGGATGGGGCAGGGTAGTGGTAGGGGATGGGGCAGGGTAGTGGGGATGGGGCAGGGTAGTGGTAGGGGATGGGGCAGGGTAGTGGTAGGGGATGGGGCAGGGTAGTGGGGATGGGGATGGGGATGGGGCAGGGTAGTGGTAGGGGATGGGGATGGGGCAGGGTAGTGGTAGGGGATGGGGATGGGATTCAGCATGAACAAAAGTGTTTACACAGTCTAGCTGTGTAATCATATGAAAACAC
>NC_055969.1:34635866-34650856 GCF_018492685.1 Alosa sapidissima
TCTCTCTCTGTCTCTCTCTCTCTCTCCCTCTCTCTCTGTGTCTCTCTTTATCTCTCTCTGACTCTCTCTCTCTGTCTCTCTCTCTCAGTGCTTTTACTGACTGGCTTTTTTTCTCACAAGTAGTTCGGCAGACTGTTTTTCTCACATTTCCTTGTTCCAGACTGAACAGTAGACAGAATGTGTGTGTGTGTGTGTGTGTGTGTGTGTGTGGATGGTAAACATCCGAAACAAGTCCAAGTTTGGGCCACAGCTGCATAGCTCTGTTTTGCGAGCGGATAGCTTTGCCATCTCGCTGGAAGATAAGCATCGGCAAACTTGCCCAGTCGTTGATGTGCTTCACATTCTCACCACTGCATTGCTATAGAAAACATTTGTATACTGTATAAAACACAGATATCCCCAGACAGCTTGACGGAGGCCCAGGCTAACCAGCAGCCATAGCACAGTCACAGTGCATGTGTTCAAGCAGTGATGAACACAGAAGTGATTAAACACATAGCACGATGTTGCAGTGATTATAGCACGATGTTGAAGTGGTTATAGCACGATGTTGAAGTGATTATAGCACAATGTTGAAGTGATTATAGTACGATGTTGAAGTGATTAAACACACATTCTGTAGCACGATGTTGAAGTGATTAAACAGGGGCACGATGTTGAACTGATTAATCACACATAGCACGATGTTGAAGTGATTAAACAAAGAGCATGTTGATGTTGAAATTCAAAATATCTGTAAGCTGAAATGTATTTGAAAATGATTGACACTACAGGGTTAGGGCTGTGTCAGTGTGAGGCCTCTGTATTGTCGCATTACATAAATACACGTTTAATATGTTTTATTCATTGTTACATCCATACTGGACGAGCATTGCAAGACTTTCAGGATTTTCAGCACTGAAATCTGCATCTGGAAGCAAAGTCCTTTTAGGCAAGTCCCTCCACATATGACAACGCTTTTTGGGCACTCGTCGGGCATCCTAATCAGCAGAAATACGCGTGTGCAAGGCTTAACGACACCAATCTTGCTCCAGCGGCGAGTTCACAACACATGATTGGCACGATGTCTTCACAATACACCATATGATTGGCTCAATGTATTCACATCACACCACATGATTGGCTTAATGTATTCACATGTCGACGTTTTGCCGAGGAAGGGGTGGGATATGTGTAGATAACGGCCATGTTGGCCTGACAAACTAGCCCCATGCATTTCTATGGAGTATTTTTTGAGTGCTGTGTCTCCACATTAGAAAGTCTGCTGGAAGTCCATGTTGGGGGGGGGGGGGGGGTGGCCTGTCTTTGGGGCTGCCGGCGGAGGTCTGTGAGGGCGTCCTGTGGTGGCGTGGGCCTAGACGGCTCATTAGCAGTGCGTAGAGATAACAGGCCATCCTCGCATCGCCTGCTTGTGTTGGTGCCAGCGGCTGTCCGTCTGCGCTGATAAGGACCCGGCCGACGCTGCAGAGCTGCCCTTATCACTGCCCGTCTGAGGACGTCTCTCCGCTCTTGTGTGACGGCCGCCGCCACCGCTGCTTCCATACGCTGGACCCTGCAGAGAGAGGAGGGACGCTCCAGACGCGTACGCGCAGAACCGTACTGGACCCTGCAGAGAGAGGAGGGACGCTCCAGACGCGTACGTGCAGAACCGTACTGGACCCTGCAGAGAGAGGAGGGACGCTCCAGACGCGTACGCGTAGAACCGTACTGGACCCTGCAGAGAGGGACGCTCCAGACGCGTACGCGCAGAACCGTACTGGACCCTGCAGAGAGAGGAGGGACGCTCCAGACGCGTACGCGCAGAACCGTACTGGACCCTGCAGAGAGAGGAGGGACGCTCCAGACGCGTACGCGCAGAACCATACTGGACCCTGCAGAGAGGGACGCTCCTGACGCGTACGCGCAGAACCGTACTGGACCCTGCAGAGAGAGGAGGAAAAGAGTGCTTCTGTTACACGCACACACACACACATACAGAGAGAGAGAGAGAGAGAGAATTGAATTTATAAAAACCTTTATTACAAATAGCTAAAAGACATACACAGTCATCTCAAAGATGAATGATTAAAAAATAAATAAATAAATAAATAGAAGACACATCTAGTTATGTATGTTAAACAGCAGGCACAGGAACGTCTAACAAGGTATTAAATTGCACTTTATCCTCTACAACCATACACAGAGCATTTTCCTGACACCATATAATCTCAAAGGTTTCAAGATCACTCATTTCCTTGTAGAAACCAAAATCAATTAAAATCCTTGATCTCACCAAGATTGCAAATACCATTAAAAGATCAGATCTTGAGTTATGCTCAACCTTATTCCTCCTGCTAACATATATAGACATCTTAGCCTGTCCAATGATAAAATTCAACAACTGACATTTGTGCCTTCGCTTCTGTACATAATTAAAACCAAAAATAAATGTTTCCATTGAAAAACTTTCATTGAAGTAAGTGAACAGTTTCTGTAAAATGGAAAATAAAGGCATCAGGCGTGTGCATTGCATAAAAGCGTGAAAAACAGTTTCCCTGTCATTGCAAAACGGGCACTCATGCCTCACATCAGAGTTCAAAACACAAACAAAAGAATTTACAGCAACTGCACCATATAAAATCCTCCATTGTAAATCCCCCACCTTTTTAATTAATGGTGACTTGTAAAAGGATCTCCAGTGTGGTTTGACATCCTGTTCTACATGTAGAACAGCACGCCAAGGTGTGTCAACTCTAGACTCCAAACACCTCCTATTCAGAGATTTTACACAAAGATTGTAAAGTGCCTTTCCAGAGGCGCGATTTGGACCCAGAAAAACAAAATCTTCAACCTTCAAAAAGACATTACAAAATCCAGAGGACACACTAAAACATGGAACAGGATCACATTCATTTAGCATAACTAAACCCCTGGCATACTGATCCAACATTGCTAGACTAGCATCTGTGAAGTGGGACCGCAATTCCAAGAGGAATTTGTTAACTATACGGATGGATCTCATTTTCATGTGTTCGGCCACTCCTTCAGCATTCTCAAAACCTGGCCCAGCTAAAGGCAGGAGGTCCTTCAAAGTGATGACCCGCGCTTTGCAAAACATCCCACTAAAAGCAGGAAAATGCTTCTCATGCGTAAGATCCAAACATGAACCATATATCAATGGCTCTTGCAAAAGCCAAAAGAGAGAACTTGTATTCTGAGGTCTCCATACTTTCAAAAGACCCCATACTTTAAACGTATTGCGATAAAACACAGGGAGCTTGTTTAAGTTCATTAAGGCAGGATTCATCCAGAAGAGGGTCCTATCCAGACCCAAGCCTTCAAAAGTTCTTAGGATGGCACAAGCCACAGCCTTCCAACTGGAATTTACAGGTCCATCCAAAAGTCTCTGTATGAACTGAAGACGAAAGGCTGCTGCCCTACTCTGCAGGTGGACCAATCCTTGTCCACCCTCATCCTTGGATAAAAAAAGCACGCCTTGTTGGACCCAGTGTAGACCATCCCAAAAGAAATCAACCAGAATAGATTGTATTTTAGATAAAACATGTGCTGGAGGGTCTATACATGCAAGTCTGTGCCAAAGGGATGAAGCCACCAGGTTGTTAATTATTAGAACACGGCCCCTATAGGACAATTTTTTAATTAAAAAACTCCACTTGCCAAGACGGCCCTTAACCTTCTCAACAATCCCCTCAAAATTCCTTAGAACAAAGTTATCGTCTCCAAGAAACACACCCAAATATTTAAACCCGTCCCTAGACCAGGTTAACCCACCTGGGAGGCACGGTGTGCCATCAGGCCATTTTCCAGCCAACAGGGCCACACTTTTTCCCCAATTAACTCTGGCAGATGATAACCGATTAAAATCAGTAAAAACATTTAACATGGTGTCCACATCCCTTTGGCTTTCAATCAGAATAGCTACATCATCCGCATAAGCTGATAGCTTCAAAGAGATGTTACACTCAGGAAGAGTTACACCCTTTAGTTTGGCTCTTAACTGTACTAACAGGGGCTCAAAGGCTAAGGAGTATAGCATTCCAGAGAGGGGGCATCCTTGTCTAATTCCCCTAAAAACCTTGAAAGGAGCACACAAGTCACCATTAATTTTCAGAATACTTTCATTGTCACAGTATAGAGCTCTAATTTTCTTTATAAAAACAGGATTAAAGCCAAAAGCAGTCAAGACGCTCCATAAATAATTATGTTCAACTCTATCAAAAGCTTTTTCCTGATCAACAGAAACAAGGCCAAAGTCCAAATGTAAAAGTTTACCAATTTCCAAAACGTCTCTAATAAAAGAAATATTATCACAAATAAGCCTGCCCGGCACACAGTAGGTCTGGTCAGGTGCAATGACTTCCCCTAAAACTTCACTGAGTCTATTAGCAAGAACCTTAGAGAGCAGCCGATATTCCGCACATAGAACAGACACGGGTCTCCATGACCTGATATCCTTCAAATCTCCCTTCTTCGGTAACAGAGTAAGAACTGCTCTGCGACAACTGAGTGGCAGCTGCCCCTTGGCCAAGCTGTTCCTCAAAACGACCAGTAGGTCTGCGCCTACTTCTGTCCAGAAAGACTTATAAAAGTCAACCGGCAGACCATCGATCCCCGGTGCCTTGCCACACTCCATACCATGGAGGGCCTTTTCCAACTCAGCCAGGGTAATCACCCTTCCAAGGTCGCAATTAGCTTCTCTAGATACCTTAGGAAGATTTGTCAAAAAAGGACTGTCAAGGGCCTGTTTATAGGAGATTTCACTCCTATACAAAACCTTGTAGAAATCAACTGCTCTCTCACGAATTTGTTTATCGTCAGATAAGAGGGCTCCAGTTTCTGAAACCAAAGCATGTATAAGCCGTTTTTGGCCATTTTTCTTTTCCAGATTAAAAAAGAATTTGGAAGGTGCATCCATTAATTCTGCACACTGGAAGCGAGACCTGACCAGAGCTCCTTGTGCTTTAATGCCCAGCAAGTTGGCCAAACAATTCTTTTTTATTTTCAAATTTTCCATATATAACTGATTACCTGTACTTTCAGCTAAACCTTGGAGCTCCAGTATCTCATTTTCCAACAATTTCATGCGTTGAGCTATATCTCTTGTGACACAGGAAGTATACTGCTGACACAACTGTTTTATCTGGGCCTTTCCAAAATCCCACCACTGTTGCACAGACTGAAAAGACTGCTTTGTGGATCTAAAATCCTTCCAGAAAAACTTGAAAACATCCCTAAACTTACCATCATTCAAAAGACTAGTGTTAAAGTGCCAGTATGCGCTCTTATATCTGGTGGCACTAACAAAAAAATTACAAAGCACCATACTATGATCGGAAAAACCTACTGGCAGGATGAGACAGCTTCTAAAAAAACTGAACTGATGTTTAAAGGTATAGAACCTGTCTAATCTTGCCAGAGATAATATGTTATTATTTGAGTGGACCCATGTGTACTGTTTCTGCTTTATATGAAAGTTCCTCCATAAATCAGAAAGGTCGTGGGACTTCATTATCTCAATGAGCCTTCTACGTGATGGCATATGAGGCTCTACATGATTCCTATCAATAGCTAGCTCAGTACAGTTGAAATCCCCACCAAGAAGTAAACACTCCCCAGAATCACAATTCTTTAACAGATCATCCAGGATACTTAAGAAAATCATTCTCTCCCTCCCAACCGTTGGGGCATAGACACACACAAAAACAAAAAAAGTATTTTCATATTGAGCTCTGACTCTCAAGAGTCTACCTTTAACAATTTCATCAACCTCATATGAACAGGGGATACAGCTACCTGAAAAAAGAATAGCAACACCACCACTAGTTGAGGTATTATGACTTAAGATCGATAACCCCCCAAATTCCAAAGCCCAATCAGAGCTATTGCTTGCGTCAGTATGGGTTTCCTGCGCAAAGACAACATCAATAGCTTTTTCTTTAATTGTTTCAAAAAGCATCGCCCTCTTTGTGCGGTCTCTTGCTCCATTCAAATTAAGCGAAGCAATTTGAAACCCACTCATAAGTATAAAGGAAAAAGTGCAAAAAAAGAACATATTCATTGGGAATTAACAGGGGCTGGGGTGGACTGGCTATCAGCGTTCAACAGAGCTCTAAGTTTTGTGAGAAATTTATTCAAACGGTAGACCTCCTGCCTAGTAAAGCTACCTTCGGCCATATACAGCTTCGTTTTAGCGATGAACTGTTCAACATCGGGAAAGTATTCATCAACTTGAACACACCTAGCATTTTTAGTCTGCTTCAGAAACGTTTTTAAGTCATCCACAGTGTACTCGCGCCCTGTGTAGCCGCTTTGGGGAAGACTGCACCTTAGGCTGCAATCAGAAAATTCCCCCTCGCTCTCTGCATCAGTAGAATTAACGTCAACAACCAGATCTTTCTTTTTTACCTTTCTATGAGACTCAGCTCGAGCCCTTTCCCTCTTCAGACCTTTTGGAACTTTAAAGGGAACTTCCTCTGTTTCCAAGATCTGACTATCCTCCCCGCAAGCGTCCTCCGAAAGATCTAGTACGTTGGAATTCGGCGAGTTATCAGTATGCATAACATTATATTCTGGAGCTTCAGCCTCGGCCCCCTCTTCCCCGTTCCTTACTGTCTCATCAGACACATCCTGATCTGATGGTCTAACTTCAGGTGCATCGGCATTAGAAGAACCTTCCCCTGGTGACTGATCACCATCCACCCCAGCCTCTCCACCATTTGTGGGCCCCTCATCACTGGCAGACTGTCCCTCCCCAGTATTCTCATTTTGACCATTGACATTGGCGGTAGTATTGGGGCACTTTTCTGGACAGGCACGCACTAGGTGACCCGTCAAACCACAACCAAAACATCTCATCAGATTACTTGTGACATATATGACATAATTGAAATCGTCGACCTGGATATTCAAAGTCAAATCAAGATCATCTGTGTTGTTGTTTAAAACCATGTAAACATATCGCCTAAAAGATACCACATGCTTTAAAAGCGGAGACTTCGTGGAAATGGCGATCTTCTTGATCGGGGAAACTAATTTGCCATAGCGGGATAGAGACTGGACAAGAATGTCATCACTAATGAAAGGTGGTATGTTTGAAATGATTACTTTCCTAGATGGGGTAGACAAAGGGAGTACTGAGTTAAAAATACCATCAATTTCTACTCCGCGTTCAACCACTAAGTTGGCCAACTCCACGGACTCAAGGAACAAAACGATTGCTTGATTCATACGAGCAGCAGACAAAACTTTGTCATGCCCAACCATTTCACCTACTGCCAGGCTACACTCTTCTACGCTGGCTGTAGAGGATATCTTTATACCATGCCGCCGCGTGAGACAAACAAACTTTCCCCTAGTGTTACCTGAGGCAGCCATACTCCAAACCAGGAGCTGACGCCCAGGTAAAACCACAAAAACACACGCACTCCACTAACCCCTAACCCTACCAACCCAAAAACATACAAGACAAACAAACAACAAAGGAAAAAAATAATAAAAAACAGAAAAAGTAAGAAAGAGAAAACAGGTAAGAAAAGGCACAGCGGCCTCACTCACACAACGCTCACTCACAGACGCTCCGGCTCCGCCCACTCACTCAGTCCATGCGCAGAGAGACAGAAGAGAGAGAGAGAGAGAGAGAGAGAGAGAGAGAGAGATGAATTCTTTTGTGAACTCAAGCCAAGTGAGGTCAGTTATAACTTTGACAATCCAAACAGGAAATTGGCTGGGCCATTGGCGTAAGCGCTCCATACTTATATAAAACAATACAGAGAATGTACAATTTGAACTGTACATACACATAGGAGAAGCACCACCCACCCTATCCACCCTGCAACGTCTGCTGGTCCTTCCCTCCTCACTCACACACACACACACACACACACACACACACACACACACACACACACACAAACACACACACACACACACACACACACACACACACACACACAGACACATACACATACACATACACATACACATACACACTCACACACAGACAGACACACAAGAGAATACAGCTGTGCTTAAATAAATAGTTTGTTCAAGGAGCGGCATGTTTAGTGCTGGCTGTTAAAGTCATTAACGATGATAGGAAGAAAGGATTTCCTCTGCCAGGCCACTTTAACTTTTTTGCCTGCAGTCTCTCTCTCTCACTCTCTCTCTCTCTCTCTCTCTCTCTCTCTCACTCTCTCTGTCTCTCTAAATTAGCTAGGTCGCAATTGAACTCGTTGACATATTTTAAGATTGAAACAAATTCAAATGTACAGTGTAAACAAATAAACTTGTTTACAATCACCTTAGCTACATCATATATTATGCATTTAGAGTTAATCCACCCTCCTCTATTCAGTCATCAATCTAGAGTTAATCCCCCCTCCTCTTCAGTCATATTGAATCTAGAGTTAAGAGACAAGTGCATAGAGTGAGTCAAATCAGACCGTACACACACACACACATACACACACACACACACACACACACACACACACACACACACACACACATATACACACACATATACACAACAAGACAAGCACATAGAGGGAGTCAAATCTATATCAAGAGCACACAGAGAGCAGTGAAGTTTAATAGATAAGAGAAGCAACATGTAGGCATCTCATGGGCCTGAATAGGCATCTCATGGGCCCAGTATAGGCATCTCATGGGCCCAGGCATGTATAGGCATCTCATGGGCCTGAATAGGCATCTCATGGGCCCAGACATGTATAGGCATCTCATGGGCCTGAATAGGCATCTCATGGGCCCAGGCATGTATAGGCATCTCATGGGCCCAGTCATTTATAGGCATCTCATGGGCCCAGGCATGTATAGGCATCCTATGGGCCCAGTATAGGCATCTCATGGGCCCGGGCATGTATAGGCATCTCATGGGCCCAGGCATGTATAGGCATCCCATGGGCCCAGTCATGTATAGGCAGGTGTTTCATAAGAGCAGCAGGCATCTCATGGGCCCAGGCATTTTAAACAGTTTAAGGTGAGAGTTTCAAGCAGTTTAAGGTGAGAGTTTTAAAAGAGTTTTAAGCAGTTTAGGGTGAGAGTCCTCTGTGTTGTAGTATTTATTTTGGGAATAACTCGACTTTCTGCTATATCCATTTTACTTAAATCTTACTGTAGATCAGTTTTATGCACTTCAGATTGTAAAAAATGATGCAGTTTAGATCGTAAAAACATATGCTGAAAACAATAGCGCAGCACAAACAAAAACAGCTGAAAAACGCAAGATAATTCCTCAGACAGTAAGTTGGGAAACTCTCATCTCATTTTTCACAACTTTCCTGAACAAGAGGCATGTGATTGATTACTGTGGATACCATCCAGGAAGCAGAGAGTAGCAGCATCTGCAGCATTTAACATCACCAAGCTTGTCTGTGTTTTTGTGAAATGCTACTCTGAAAATGGCAGGCTAGAGTCCTCACACTAGGACACCCAGTGCTCCTCTCCTCACACTAGTACACCCAGTGCTCCTCTAGAGTCCTCACACTAGTACACCCAGTGCTCCTCTAGAGTCCTCACACTAATACACCCAGTGCTCCTCTCCTCACACTAGTACACCCAGTGCTCCTCTAGAGTCCTCACAATAGTACACCCAGTGCTCCTCTAGAGTCCTCACACTAGTACACCCAGTGCTCCTCTAGAGTCCTCACACTAATACACCCAGTGCTCCTCTCCTCACACTAGTACACCCAGTGCTCCTCTAGAGTCGTCACACTAGTACACCCAATGCTCCTCTAGAGTCCTCACACTAAAACACCCAGTGCTCCTCTCCTCACACTAGTACACCCAGTGCTCCTCTAGAGTCCTCACACTAGTACACCCAGTGCTCCTCTAGAGTCCTCACACTAGTACACCCAGTGCTCCTCTTCTTTCCGATGCTTCCTTCACTACGAGGGTCCTTATCGGCAGCCTGAGGAGCCTTTTCTGAAAGGACACACGTACAGTACAGTATATCAATGGGAATCAGTTTATTTACTTAGGGGGGGAACCGTGGCCTACTGGTTAGCGCTTCGGACTTGTAACCGGAGGGTTGCCGGTTCGAGCCCCGACCAGTAGGCATGGCTGAAGTGCCCTTAAGCAAGGCACCTAACCCCTCACTGCTCCCCGAGCGCCGATGTTGTTGCAGGCAGCTCACTGTGTGTGCTTCTGTTCACTGTGTGCTGAGTGTGTTTCACTAATTCACATATTGGGATAAATGCAGAGACCAAATTTCCCTCACGGGATTAAAAAGAGTATATATACTTATACTTATACTTACTTATACTTTACAGTCATGTATGCTGTGGTGAAGTAGTCCGATCTGTTTGTATTATCGCTGGTGATGTGAAAGGGAAACGTTTCTTGGTGCAGGTTGAAATGTATCTTTTTAATTTGTGTTGCATGAACCCTTTAACTTGTGTCAAATTTAGTTAGAAATACTGTATGGGCTGTGAAACCAAGTCATTTGGAGTGAACTGAGCCAAGTTCAGTGGCTCATTACGCATAGAGAGAAGGACAAGACAAAAGAAAGAGAAAGAAAGTGAAAGAAAGAGGGATGAAGTCACATGCTCTCGACAGCTTTGCCCTAGTGCTTAGTCACTGACTCATGATCTGAGGACATAAAAAATGAAGCTCTATGACACTAATTAAGGAGTTGAATATGCAAGTCCCTTCTGAGAAAGTGCAGCTTTTGCCCCCCCCCTCCCCCCCCACCTCCCCCCGAAAAAAAATATTTGAAAATATGGCGACACGCATGGCAGAAGTTCACATGGTGGAAGACTTCACCAAAGTCATTTATACCTGCACTACAGACAGCCAGAAAAAACAATGTAATCTCTGTTGATTCCGTGCGAAGCATATGTTGTGTGAGGCTACATCAAACTTGAATGATTGGCCACGTTCGGTGTACAGCGCGTCTAGGCAGCTTCCATCTGCTCGGTGTGGCCAGGGAACAGCCTCCGCTAAATTAGTCTTCCTCCCAAAGCCACCGCACTAATTAACGTTGGCCAGATAAATAGGCTCTTGGAGGTGTGTGCGCTCGCAAGGCCTCGTTTAAGAACCGCTCCAGCCATTGTTTTTGTATATTTATTCGCAGATTATTAGCCGCACCGAGCAAGTGGAGGAATGTGAACTTGGCGAACGTGGGAGAGGGGGAAGCGAGGGAGCTGGAGAGGAGATAGAGATAGAGAGAGAGAGAGAGAGAGAGAGGGAGAGATAGAGAGAGGGAGAGGGAGAGGGAGAGAGGAGAGGGAGAGAGAGAGAGATAGAGAGAGGGAGAAGGGGAAGGCAGACGAACCCTTTTTTTCCTCTTTTCTTTTTTTGAGGCCTCATTAAAAGTTTTCCTCTCAGTAAAAAGCTATTCTCAGAAGCGGTGCTAATAAGTGCAGATGCCGGTTAGCGGAGGTGCTAAGCGCCGCGGAGGCCTGCCACGGGGGGCACCTGCAGCCCGCCAGCGGAAGGCTAATTGAGAGACAGCTGCCCGGTCCTGCCTCGCTCCACTCTCTCAGGCTGCTCCTCAGACACTTTGAGATTTCTGGACAAATGGCTCCCACGGGATTTTCTTTGCTTTTCTGTTTTTGTTTTGTTTTGTTTTGTTTGTTGCTTATTTGTTTGTTTTCATCAGAGCCAATAGCGGAGAGCTAGGCGGGCGGCCTCGATGGCCGCGATAGCGACTTCCCGAAGACCTGGGAGAGAATAATGCCCATCTGACTGGAGGGGCGGGTTGTGCTGGGTCAGGCGGTTGTGCTGGGTCAGGTGGTTGTGCTGGGTCAGGCGGTTGCGCTGGGTCGGGCGGTTGCGTTGGGTCGGGCGGTTGCGTTGGGTCGGGCTGTTGCGTTGGGTCAGGCGGTTGCGTTAGGTCAGGCGGTCGCGTTGGGTCAGGCGGTCGTGCCGGGTCAGGCGGTTGCGTTGGTTGCGTTGGGTCAGGCGGTTGCGTTGGGTCAGGTGGTTGTGCTGGGTCAGGCGGTTGCGCTGGGTCGGGCGGTTGCGTTGGGTCGGGCGGTTGCGTTGGGTCGGGCTGTTGCGTTGGGTCAGGCGGTTGCGCTGGGTCAGGCGGTCGCGCTGGGTCAGGCGGTTGCGTTCGGTCAGGCGGTTGCGTTGGGTCAGGCGGTTGCGTTGCGTCAGGCGGTTGTGCTGGGTCGGGCGGTTGTGCTGGGTCAGGCGGTTGTGCTGGGTCGAGCTGAGCCAGCATGCCGTTTCTGGCTCTGGCGTTGGCCAGGTAATAAAAATGACAGCATGCTGATGGGTGTGTTTCTTCTGGTCAGTGGGGAGGAGAGGTGGAGTGTGTGCGTGTGTGTGTGTGTGTGTGTATGTGTGTGTGTGTGTGTGTGGGGGGGGGGGATAGGGGACACTGCAGGCCTCTGTGAGTCGCTGATAAGAGCTTGTTTATCTTCCTCTGGATGGTTAGGCCTCGGTCTGTAGCGGCGGAAACCGCCGGACAATAGGTGTGTGTAGAGCTGAGGGCTGCCTAGTCTAACCAGCTCACACACACACACACACACATACACACACACTACAGCCCCTAAGTTTAGCTTCTCCGCCCTGTCCTGGAACACAAACACACACACACACACACACACACACAAACACACATACACACACACACACACACATACACACACACACACACACACACACACACACACACACACACACACTCACACTCTCACTCTCACACACACACACACACACACACACACACACACACATACTCAGAGCTAATCCAGATTCAGCAGTTTGGAGTAACTTCTCACTTGTGCAACACATATTTTACATGGTTTTATTGTTGATATAATTGCCCCAGAAAGTAGCTTCACACATATAGCACACACACACACACACACATATAGCACACACACACACACACACACATATATCACACACACACATATAGCACACAGACATATATAGCACACACACATATATAGCACACACACACATATAGCACACACACACACATGTAGCACACACACACATACTGTATAGCACACATATACATATAGCACACACACACATATATCACACACAAACATATATCAGTATAAGTATTAGTATATATACTTTTTTGATCCCGTGAGGGAAATTTGGTCTCTGCATTTAACCCAATCGGTGAATTAGTGAAACACAAACAGCACACAGTGAACACACAGTGAGGTGAAGCACACACTAATCCCGGCGCAGTGAGCTGCCTGCTACAACGGCGGCGCTCGGGGAGCTGTGAGGGGTTAGGTGCCTTGCTCAAGGGCACTTCAGCCGTACCTACTGGTCGGGGTTCGAACCGGCAACTGCCCCGTAAAACACATATAGCACACACACATATATCACACACACACATATAGCACACAAACATATATCACACACACACATATAGCACACACACACATGTAGCACACACACACATGTAGCACACAGAAGAAGAGTTATGAAAAGAAGACTTATGAAGAAATCAAGAGTTATGAAGAGGAGAAGAGTTATGAAGAGGAGAAGAGTTGTGAAGAGGAGAAGAGTTATGAAGAGGAGAAAAGAGAAAGTTGTAAGCTGTAGCTGTTCTTACAGCACCGTATGCAGTTGTAATAGCTGTAGCTGTTCTTACAGCACCGTATGCAGTTGTAATAGCTGTAGCTGTTCTTACAGCACCGTATGCAGTTGTAATAGCTGTAGCTGTTCTTACAGCACCGTATGCAGTTGTAATAGCTGTAGCTGTTCTTACAGCACCGTATGCAGTTGTAATAGCTGTAGCTGTTCTTACAGCACCGTATGCAGTTGTAATAGCTGTAGCTGTTCTTACAGCACCGTATGCAGTTGTAATAGCTGTAGCTGTTCTTACAGCACCGTATGCAGTTGTAATAGCTGTAGCTGTTCTTACAGCACCGTATGCAGTTGTAATAGCTGTAGCTGTTCTTACAGCACCTTATGCAGTTGTAATAGCTGTAGCTGTTCTTACAGCACCGTATGCAGTTGTAATAGCTGTAGCTGTTCTTACAGCACCGTATGCAGTTGTAATAGCTGTAGCTGTTCTTACAGCACCGTATGCAGTTGTAATAGCTGTAGCTGTTCTTACAGCACCGTATGCAGTTGTAATAGCTGTAGCTGTTCTTACAGCACCGTATGCAGTTGTAATAGCTGTAGCTGTTCTTACAGCACCGTATGCAGTTGTAATAGCTGTAGCTGTTCTTACAGCACCGTATGCAGTTGTAATAGCTGTAGCTGTTCTTACAGCACCGTATGCAGTTGTAATAGCTGTAGCTGTTCTTACAGCACCGTATGCAGTTGTAATAGCTGTAGCTGTTCTTACAGCACCGTATGCAGTTGTAATAGCTGTAGCTGTTCTTACAGCACCGTATGCAGTTGTAATAGCTGTAGCTGTTCTTACAGCACCGTATGCAGTTGTAATAGCTGTAGCTGTTCTTACAGCACCGTATGCAGTTGTAATAGCTGTAGCTGTTCTTACAGCACCGTATGCAGTTGTAATAGCTGTAGCTGTTCTTACAGCACCGTATGCAGTTGTAAGCTGTAGCTGTTCTTACAGCACCGTATGCAGTTGTAATAGCTGTAGCTGTTCTTACAGCACCGTATGCAGTTGTAATAGCTGTAGCTCTTGTTACAGCACCGTTTGCTGTTTCATCAGAGATGTGAGGCGCCTCCTAATGCACTCCCCCACAGGTGACAAAACTTCAACTGAGACAATCCATCTCTCGGCAGGAAAGACAATGGACTTCCTCGGGGCTATTCTCAGACAGAAAGCGAGAGGAAGGTCTTGAGTATAAATGACTGTGTGTGTGTGTATGTATGTGTCTGTGTGTGTGTGTGTGTGTATCAATACAGAGCCAGTTGCCGGGGTGACGTTGTTTCTTATACACAGTTAGAAGTTTAATTACCACGCTAAAATTAGCAACAATTGATGTTGTTATTCCAGATTTACAAGTCTAGCACCACATTACAATCCAACTTAAAGTCCACATACTGTGAATTTTGTAAAAGAAAACACTCCCTCC
>NC_055969.1:34653556-34661056 GCF_018492685.1 Alosa sapidissima
TCCTCTCCTCTCTGTTCTCCTCTCCTCTCCTCCTCTCCTCTCTGTTCTCCTCTCCTCTCTGTTCTCCTCTCCTCTCCTCTCCTCTCTGTTCTCCTCTCCTCTCCTCTCTGTTCTCCTCTCCTCTCTCCTTTTCTCTTCTCAATCTCTTCCTCTCTCCTGTTCTCTCCTGCCCTCACACACACACACACACAGACACACACATACACGGCTGGCTGGCTTTGGATATCCAGATCCTGAGTCTGCGGTGCCAGCCAGCCGTGTGTGTGTGTGTGTGTGTGTGTGTGTGTCTGCGGTGCCGGCCAATGGTTGACGCCACGAGCCCCAGACACGGAGCCAATCAGACGCTCCATCTGTCGACATGACGTGCCGTGATTGGGCGGGAGTGCGGGCCGCTGCTAATGGCATAGGAAGCACTACCTGACCCGTTCTTCCTCAGGAAGGACACAGTTTACTTGTGGGGAGTATTTATTGGCCACTGACAGGATGCCGCTTGGGGTATGTGCGTGAGGGTTGGTGTGTGTGTGTGTGTGTGTGTGTGTGTGTGTGTGAGGCAGCATGATAAAAAACTGAAAAATAAATGGTTTCAGCAGATTTTAGGCAAGACTCTGTTTGTCTGGGTCTCTCAGACATACCTGTACACCAGACTGTCTTTCTCTCTTCCCTTCCCCATTTCCTACCACAGTACACACACGCACACACACACACACACACACACACACACACACACACACACACTCACACACACACATACACACACACACACACACACACACACTCTCTCACACACACACACACACACACACACACACACACACACACTCACACATACACACACACACATACACACACACACACACACACACACACACTCTCTCACACACACACACACACACACACACACACACACACACAACACTCGGCCCTTTCTATACAACTGAACTGATACTGAACCAGCATCCACGCTTCCCCAGTGTTATTAGGAGCATAGCACATGCTAATGAAGCTATTCTCCAGTGTATTAGGAGCATAGCACATATACAGTGTATTAGGAACATATCACATGCTAATGAAGCTGTTCTCCAGTGTATTAGGAGCATAGCACATATACAGTGTATTAGGAGCATAGCACATGCTAATGAAGCTGTTCTCCAGTGTATTAGGAGCATAGCAGATATACAGTGTATTAGGAACATAGCACATGCTAATGAAGCTGTTGTCCATACAGTATATTAGCAGCATAGCACATGCTAATGAAGCTGTTGTCCATATAGTGCATTAGGAGCATAGCACATGATAATGAAGCTGTTCTTCATACAGTGCATTAGGATCATCACATACTAATGAAGCTGTTATCCAGTGTATAAGGAGCATAGCACATATACAGTGTATTAGGAGCATAGCACATGCTAATGAAGCTGTTCTCCAGTGTATTAGGAGCATAGCACATGCTAATGAAGCTGTTCTCCATACAGTGCATTAGGAGCATAGCACATGCTAATGAAGCTGTTCTCCATACAGGGTATTAGCACCATAGCACATGATAATGAAGCTGTTCTTCATACAGTGTATTAGCAGCATAGCACATGCTAATGAAGCTGTTCTCCAGTGTATTAGGAGCATAGCAAATGCTAATGAAGCTGTTCTCCAGTGTATAAGGAGCATAGCACATATACAGTGTATTCGCAGCATAGCACATGCTAATGAAGCTGTTCTCCAGTGTATTAGGAGCATAGCACATGCTAACTGTATGTACACACCGCCGCCGACTTAAGCTTCCAAAGAGTCAGGAAGTCATTCATTTTCAATGGAAGCCAGCTTCTCTCAGCTGCCAGAAGCGTCAAATCCGTCGGTGTCGCGTTGCGCTCCTCAGACGAACAACGTCTAGCTCTACCACCGGTACGCTCAGGCCAATCCAAACTTTTCTCATCTGTTGTTCCTCGTTGGTGGAACACACTGCCAGTTCCTACAAGGGCAGTACATCCCTCTCCATTTTCAAAAAACTCCTGAAGACCCAGCTCTTTAGAGAACATCTTTAATAGCACTACTTACAACAAGTCTTGCTGATCCTAGCACTTACCACCCGTCTTGAACTGACACTCAACTGTTTAAAAACAGCACTCACTGATGCATTTATTCTTACTGTTCTCTACCGTTTTAAATTTTTCTAAAATTGTTGAGAGAATTGCTCTAAAACTTAAACTGTTTACCATGTTGTTAGTCGCTTTGGTTTAAAATGCGTCAACCAAATGTAATGTAATGTAATGAAACAGCAGCATACACTCTTCCTTCCATGTACAGGTTGCATTACTTCTTCATCATATTGCACCTGGACTGACGTGTGTGTGTGTGTGTGTGTGTGTGGTCCCTCAGATCCCAGTTCGGCGTGTAGCCTCTTTGACCTCCCAGGGGACACGAGCAGCTGGATCAGTGTGGAGCGCAAGCCCCAGGGTTGCTCCAGCAGCTTCGTCCTCCGCAACGGCACAGACGAGCTGGAGATTCACATGCTCCACCTGGATTTCACCAAGCCATCCCAGGTAAACCGCCTGTCAATCAATCAAATCTGTCATTCACTCCAGACACGTCACAAGTCATCCCAGGTAAACCGCCTGTCAATCAATCAAATCTGTCATTCACTCCATGCACGTCACAAGCCATCCCATGTAAACCGCCTGTCAATCAATCAAATCTGTCATTCACTCCAGACACGTCACAAGCCATCCCAGGTAAACCGCCTGTCAATCAATCAAATCTGTCATTCACTCCAGACACGTCATAAGCCCCCCCCCCCCCAAGGTAAACCGCCTGTCAATCAAATTTGGCACGACACAAGTCCAACACAAACACTCATGGATGTTGCAGCTTTGCAGTGTTACACACAGGGCCCTGTACCTGTGTGTGTGTGTGTGTGCGCAGGAGCGCTGTACCTGTGTGTGTGTGTGTGTGTGTGTGTGTGTGTGTGTGTGTGTGTGTGTGTGTGTGTGCGCAGGAGCGCTGTACCTGTGTGTGTGTGTGTGTGTGTGTGTGTGTGTGTGTGTTTGTGTGTGTGTGTTTGTGTGTGTGTGTGTGCAGGAGCGCTGTACCTGTGTTTAAAGTCTTACGCAGTGAGACCCTGTACCTGTGTGTGTGTGTGTGTGTGTGTGTGTGCAGGAGCGCTGTACCTGTGTGTAAAGTCTAACATATCTTGTCTGCTGCTGTGAACTTGCTGAGGAAAAGCAAGTGACTGTAATGAAGTGGTCATTGTGTGTTGGCAAGAAATCAGTAGTTTATCTGGACTGGCCCCGAAGGCTCTGGCGTTTGTGCATCTGGACTGGCCTGTACCTGTGTGTGTGTGTGTGTGTGTGTGTGTGTGTGTGTGTCTGGCCCCGACGTGTTTGTGCAGGACTCATTAGCATTGAAGGTTGTTGTGAAATAGTTTCATTCTTCATATTAATCATTCTTCAATACTTGAATTTAGAAGTTGCAGTTTTGGAGACTCTCTTGAGAATCCTCGGGATTTCTGCTTTCAGGAAATTATACTTTTTTTTACATTATTTACATCATTGACTCAATGACGGAGGGCCCTTAGAGAATGTTACAACTGCTGACAGTTCTTGCACAGTTTATGCTGCGTAGCTGAAAGAAAAATGAATAAAATAAGAAAGAAAGAAAGAAAGAAAGAAAGAAAGAAAGAAAGAGATCCCTTTTCAAGACTCCTCCCTGTGGTCAGATATTGAATAACCGTCAACATTTCACAATTCTTTATTTTCTTCACAACATATTAATCCTCCATATGCCCCTATGCTTGCTCTGCTCCATATGCCCCTATGCTTGCTCTGCTCCATATGCCCCTATGCTTGCTCTGCTCCATATGCCCCTATGCTTGCTCTGCTCCATATGCCCCTATGCTTGCTCTGCTCCAGTGCCTTATGGATTTGCCCTTTTGAACACCCACACGTTTCTGTTTGGGTGTGTGTTGAGTGTGTGTACGTCTTGGCTTGCTATGCCCATGCATGGATGTGTATTGTGTGTTGTGTATACGTTTTGGCTAGCCTTGCATGTGGTTGCTCGGGCTGTATAGAGGTCCGTGTTTGTTGCTAATCTTCTTGTGGTCTGGTGAAATGAAAAGAAAACATTAATGCTGATAATGATTTGCACATGTTGACCCCCGGACTGTGTGCTCTTGGAGTGCGACCAGCACATCAGGCCTCCCCGTGAGGAAGGACCGGCCCGTGGGGTGTGTGTGTGTGTGTGTGTGGGGAAGGACCGGCCAGTGGGACGTGTGTGTGTGTGTGTGTGTGGGGAAAGACCGGCCAGTGGGACGTGTGTGTGTGTGTGTGTGTGTGTGTGTGTGTATGTGTGTGTGTGTGTGTGTGTGTTTGTGTGTGTGTGTGGGGAAGGACCGGCCAGTAGGACGTGACTGATTGGTACCAGATGACCAGTGTTCTCTTTCTCTCTCTCTCTGTCTCTATCTACATCTCTCCCCCCTCTCTCTCTCGCAAGCACACACACACACACAAACACACACACACACACACACACACACACACACACACACACACACACACATACACACACACAAACACGTGTGTGTTTTAGTGCTGAAGATGTCTTGGACTACTGGGTCATCCCTGCTGTGTGTGTTAATCTATGCCAGTGGGAAAGAAAAGCTGAGGACGGTCTCTCCGGAGATTCAGTATACACACACGTGTGATAAGAGATTCAGTATACACACACGTGTGTTAAGAGATTCAGTATACACACACGTGTATTAAGAGATTCAGTATACACACACGTGTATTAAGAGATTCAGTATACACACACGTGTGTTAAGAGATTCAGTATACACACACGTGTGTTAAGAGATTCAGTATACACACACGTGTGTTAAGAGATACAGTATACACACACGTGTGTTAAGAGATTCAGGGCCAGATGTACTAACGCTTTTGCGCCCACTTCAGGTGTATTTGTTTCGCAATGTGCATGTAAAATCATTGCGAGGTATGTACAAAACAGGCCGCAATGATGTAAAAGCGCAAACTGCCTGTGGCGGGAGCTGAAAGTGGCAGATTGCGTTTTTCATGTCATGCATATGCATTCATGGGAGGATCCAGGGGAAAGTGGGAGTTTAGCGTAAAATGATGGGAGGGGAAGAGTAAAGAGCGCCTAATTATGTATTCCGCGGTATGTACAAAGACTGCTCCTGAAAGCGCACGTCTATTCTGTGCCTAAATACTTCCACCTTGTTAAAGCAGGTGTTTCACGTCATTCACTTAAACTTTCCTACTTGCTAGATTTGACCAATCCTCCATAGCCTACATGCAAAAAAATAGTTTGAGTAGAACTACTCATCTTCATTATCTCCCTGCTTGTTGACATCTTATCATGTATGGTATTATTTCATGATCGCTAAACGTTTTATTCTTTTAAATGTTGTCATCAGTTAATTAACTTCATTCAACTGCGCTGGCATTCAGTTGTGGACGTTCGTAAATTGCGTTTATGGGCAGAGAAAGGTAGAGAAAGGCGCAGTTTACACTAAGGATTGAACGATTGATAAATACGACGGAAACTTGGGTCAGCGTAGTGGGCAGCTAGCAGCCGCCATGTCAATTTCTACTAGCTGGACATGGCCTGGCATAGTGGGCAGCAGTGTGGGCAGAGCAAGTGTGAGTTATCAGGACAAGCTGCATGTGAGAGAGTTTTTTATTGGCATTTCTATATCTGACCCATTGGGTGTGTGCAGATGCACGCTGTCCTCACATCTGATATATTGATGGAACAGAGAAGCTCGTCCTGTGCCGGGTCAGTCGATGGAAAAGTACAGCCAAAGTTTCTCAATGTTTTCCCCTCTCAGGCAACTCTCTGCCCACTCACCAGGAGGGCAATGGGAAAAACACAGCCAAGCTGAAATCTATTGTCTTGAATGAAAGAAATGAAATGAAGAACAGGGCTTCTCTCTCTCCTTCTCTCTCTCTCCCACTTCCCCCTCTCTCCAACCCCTCCTTCCCTATCCTCCCCCTCTCTCTATCTCCTTTTCTCTCTCTCCCTTTCTCTTTCTCTATCCTCCTCTATCTTAGAGGAGAGAGAGAGAGGGAAAGGGAGAGACTGTGTTTTTGAGTAAAACAGTAAAGGATTCTTCGAAGACAAAGGAGTTCTGCTGAAACCCTGGAGCCCTAGTGGACATTCTAGAGCGCAAGCACTTCCTGCCCAGCAAGGGCCAGCAGGGGCCGGAGAACTGGGGAGAGAGGGGTCACGCCGTTTATCAAACACTGCGGCATCAGCGTCCTGTATTGTGTCCATTCTTGTGTTCTCCTCAAAGTGGCGGTGGCGGGGGAGTGTGTGAGTCCTCGTTTGAACCTCCGTGTGTGTGTGGAAACGAGGGATGAGATGTGCGTCCCCTACGTCCGTCCAGCCACGACTCCTCCTCACTCCCATTTCCATCCGGCTGGACTTTAGTCGGCTCTGAAGGAGGCCAGCGTCGCTGACCAAAACAACAGCGTCACATGACCCCTCGGCTCCACGAACTCTTGTACATTTCCATCATTGCGATAAACAAAGGGGAGGGAAGTGGAATTGGCACCATGGAAAGGTGCTCACTGGACGGGACTGGGTGGAGTGAGGGAGAGTGTGTGTGTGTGTGTGTGTGTGTGTGTGTGTGTGTGTGTGTCTGTGTTTGTTTGTGTGTGAGTGTGTATGTAGGAATGTGTGTGTGTGTGTGTGTATGTGTTTGTGTGTGTGTAAGCAAGCGAGTGAATGTGTGAGTGAGCCTTAAATAAGTGAGTGAGTAAAAATATGTGTATGAGTGTGAGTGTGTGAGTAAGTGTGTGAGTAAGTGTGTGAGTGAGTGTGTGAGTGAGTGTGTGAGTGAGTGAGTGAGCTAGCCTGTCTGGACAGCCAGTCGTCTCTGTGACTGGAAGTCAGGGCGTTGGGTGTATATATGTATGTGTGTGTGTGTGTGTGTGTGTGTGTGTGTCTGTGTGTGTGCGTGTGTCTGTGTGTGCGTTTGTGTGTGCGTGTGTCTGTGTGTCTGTGTGTGCGTTTGTGCGTGTGTGTGTTTTTGTGTCTGTGTGCGTGTGTGTGTGTCTTTGTGTGTGCGTGTGTGTGTGTGTGTGTGTGTGTCTGTGTGTGTGTGTGTGTGCATGTGTGTGTGTGTGTGTGTGGCGGTTGACGCAGGGCCAGGCCAGGGTTAGTGGGCGGTGCTTCTCGGGGGCTTCATTGATGTCACCCTCTGGCATTCGCGCGCGTCTGGCTGTCCAGACCTGCCGACTGGCCGCTGGAGGCTGGAGCCGGCCGGCCGGCGAGGCGCGACGTCGAGCCAAAGAATCACGGGAAGCTGTTACGCATCAGCTGACCCCGCGAGCCAGCGCAGAAAAAAGCCCACTCGAGGAAAAAAAATCCAAAAAGGAAAACAATGGTATCTTGAAAGCACAGGAACAAAAATAGCCAACGGAGGAGCAGACATACATTGGCCAACCTAATTCAGAGGAGGTGCAGACTGGCCAACCTAATTCAGAGGAG
>NC_055969.1:34663556-34671056 GCF_018492685.1 Alosa sapidissima
GCTCCTCTCCCTCTCTCAGATAGAGGTGCATTTTCACAGATGGAATCATATAAATGGAATCATGAGAGAACTCCTGGGAGCACTTGACTTGACATCAAATGGTTCACCTGTCAAATTGCTCTGTACACTTTCACTGATGCTCCGTCAGATTTACCACAAGGGATTTATTGTTCTGCTGGAATTTGTCCGATCCTTGTGCTTGCACTAGTTTAGGTTTCATTGCTTTTGTCTAAAGTGTAATGTGTGTATGAATGAATAATTCCTGTTAAACATGTGCGGGGGCTTTGATCTGATCTGTTTAATTTGAATTGCTCCAACATACTAATGCTACAACCCCTGCAAATAATAATAATAATAATGATGATAATAATAATAATGATAATAATAATATCAATATCACTGGCAACAGTGATACATGGTGTGGAAATGTGTTTGCATTCTGATGGGAAATTGGATGCAGCCGTGAGTCGTGTGCATGTGCAGACACAAAAGAACTACTGAATGTAGTCCTTCTCGGAGAGTCTGAAAGAGTCTGAAAGAGTATTCTGTGTAGTCCTGCATGGACAGCTGAAGTGCGTTTAATCTCTGCAAGAGAAGCGTATATACCCATGCTTTTTACAGTGTAGACTGCAACAGAAGCGTATATACCTATGTTTTTTACAGTGTAGACTGCAAGAGAAGCGTATATACTTCTCTATGCTTTTTACAGTGTCGACGTTTAACAAGGAACATATGTGACCAGGCATGGCAAAACCAGGCACATGTCTCCCCAGAGACATTTTGAGTTATATTTGAGATAATATTTGAATAAGTTGTAGCCATTTTAAAGTATACACATCTCAAAGCTACAAGCTGAGAAATCAGGCTTTTCAATTTGACTACTTTCTCCCTCAATCCATGGGAGGGGAACACAATAGTCCTCATTTACATGACATTAAGATCAACCCTCCCCCCTGTCACAGTCACTGATTTGTCAGCCTGCAGTGCTAATGACCCATCGAAACTATCTGTAATGGGTTACAGAACCAGCTAGTAGCAATGGATAAAGTAGTCTAAAACAAACATGAGATCACGTTTGCAAACCATGTTATTTTGAATGGACACACAGTGCAAGGCACCAAGTTGGCAATGGATTTAGCAGGTTTAGCAATGGATAAAATAGTCTAAAACGCGAATTAAAAAACATGAGATCACGTTTGCAAACCCTGTTAATTTGAATGCACACACGATAAGGCACCCTGCCATCAGTCAAAACAAGACATTCTCACATTATTCAAATTAATTGCCCACCGAAACTATCTGTAATGGGTTTTGGCTAGTAGCCTATGGTGCCAATAGATAACGACAGTAGGCCTACGTTAGCTAGGATAAAGTTTCTAACACACAAACTTTATCCACGTCAAATGTAACTGTGGAAATAGCATCTGATATCTTACGTTCTAGTTCCTCTGCTGCCAGACCGAGAGATTCTTCCTCATTGTAATTATCTTCGGCTAAGGTCAGCTCTAGACTAGGGATGTTCTCCAATGTAATGAAGTCGCCTTCATCATTAGATTCAGGTCATCTGCAATCCGCTGTGCTTTGTCCATCTCCATTCCAATTGTAAACAAACAGCATGCTGGTTCAGTAAGTAGCCATGAGGTTACTTCTAGCATACAGCCGACAAAACAATGAGCACTAATAGTCAGGCCCAATTCAGACGCTGGTTTACTTCCTGAAACTTAACCATTTTCAAAGACAAAATATACACTTTTAAAGCAACCAATGCTGTTATCTGAAACATGGAATTGCTTCTTTAGGACTTCAACTTGCACATTCTGCAAAAAAACGAAAATAACTAATTTTGAAAAAAAACCCTTCAAAGTAGTTTTTCGCGACTTGCGTCTCTGCGACTTGAGCCTGGTTTTGCCATGTTTGGTCGCATATGTGCTCGCGCTCTGTGTGGAGGCGTGTCCTAATGTGCGGAGGCGTGTCCTAATGTGCTCGTGCTCAGTGTGGAGGCGTGTCCTAATGTGCTTGTGCTCTGTATGGAGGCGTGTCCTAATGTGTGAAGGCGTGTCCTAATGTGCTCGTGCTCTGTGTGGAGGCGTGCCCTAATGTGCTCGTGCTCTGTGTGGAGGCGTGTCCTAATGTGCGTGTGATAACGTGCTCGTGTGTGGTAATGTCTTGGTCGGCTCCTTCGCTCTTTTAGAGAGGAAGTATGTTCGGAGCTGGAGGACATCGCTCACGGTCAAGGCCATGGAGATCCAGCTCCAGTTCTCCTGCTGCTCTCCTCAGTAACCACGGTAACCACCACATTCATGCCCTCTGTCTCTGTCTGCCCACTACTCTGTGGGAGAACAGGAGCCAAACTGGTGATGGGAGAGGGGACCATGCACATGGCGCTGATCTGGCTCTGATCTGGCTCTGATCTGGTGATGGGAGAGGGGACCATGCACTGATCTGGCTCTGATCTGGCTCTGATCTGGCTCTGATGTGGCCCTGATCTGGTCCTCATCTGGCTTTGATCTGGCTTTGATCTGGCTCTGATCCGGCTCTGGTGTCTGTAATCATCTGATGGCTTCAAAGCACTACAGTGTCTCCCACAGTAACAGAGGCTCCACCTCATCTCTCTCTCACGCTGTGAGGCTGCAGGGGGCTGTGATGCCATGATGTGTCCAGATGTCTCTAGACTTGATCGGGTCACCACATGTGAAGGGCAGCTCTTCCTGCACCTATCTAGAGAAGTTTTCTCAGCAGCCTTGAGGAGGACACCCTGCCCACACACACGCACACGCACCTGACAGGCTCAGCGCAAAATTTCATATACAGTTCCAATTCTATGAGCCCACCTGAACAGCTGTTTTTAACGTTGCCAGCTGTTTTTTTCTCTTTCTCGGTAATGAACTGCAAGAACTGACAGTGTGAAAGACCCGATTGATCTTTTTCCAAGTTTATACTGAATAAGGAGAGGTAAATAGGCCTATTATTTAGACAGAAGTAGCTATTGCACTGGTAAATAGATCACATAAATTCCCATTGAGAGACTGTACTGATAAGCTAGCTAGCAGGCAAACTAACTTAGCTAACATTATATTATCACCATTTTTCTTTTTTCTACCTGTAGGCTATAAGTTAACCCTTTGTTCACGGCCTGCTTAAACACAGCGCATAAGATAGGCTATCAATCACTAATAAGGTTGAGATTTCACTCAAGCGTCTGATGTTCATAACTTAAATAAATGCAAATGGTAGGCCTAGGCTAAACACAACTGTGCTTGACACTATTGTATTGTTTCCATGCAGTCAAAAACTCCCAAATTGTCCTGCTTGCCTATGTAAAATGCATATGACCACAGAAGTTCGTTTTCAAAAATCATTAGCCTATTTACAGGATGCAGCCAACTTAAAACACGTCCAGATGAATCTAACCGTTTAACTTAATTTGTGCAATTATATGTTAATTGAAATGGCAGCACGCGACTGAGCTTGAGAGCGACGTGAGACCCGTGGTGTAAATATTAGAGGAGAATTCCGGTGTGATATTGACCTAAAGTGTATTGAAACATGATACCGAGTGTGAACGTATGTCTCATAGCCCATCTCGGCTTGTCCCCTGCACTCCAAAATCTGGCGCTAGTTAGCCGATGCTACCAACAGCTTTTTCAATAGTGGTGCTTAGGCATCGGGCTAGCCATGCAAATAAATCACTGTTTTACACCCATTTACGAGGTTCAATGTATCTCCACACTTCATTGGTAGACTTCCGAGGGCCCTGACATTTAAAACGAGACATTGAGAACTTTGAAAAAGCACTGGTAGTTTACTTACAAGACGATTTATACAGACAGTATCTTCACTGAATTTAGTCACGATAAGTCGAGCAACGAGTAAGAATGAACAGGTATGATAAGGGATCAGATTCCAAAAATAATTCAGTGGAAATGCATGGATTCCAGTTTCTTCCAGTAGCAGCAACTGGAATCCATGCATTTCCACTGAATTATTTTTGGAATCTGATCCCTTATCATACCTGTTCATTCTTACTCGTTGCTCGACTTATCGTGACTAAATTCAAGATGGCTGCAAACGCTAAACTTCGTGAAGGTGTACTGCTCTCATGTTGTTTCTGACATTGCCTTTGACTGTTGCAACAGCTGAGCGATCTTTTTCCAAACTCAAACTTATTAAGACCTATAACTAAGGAGCAGCATGGGGCAGGAGAGGCTCAGTGGGTTAGCTATCCTGTCCATTGAAAATACGAGAGCCAGAGCATTAAATATTGGGAACATCATTGACGATTTTGCACAACGATAGGCTCGTAAGATGGCCTTTTTCTAATGGCCTAATTCACACATATTGAGGATTGTATGCATATGAATGATTTTATTTGGTTTCTGCACGGTTAAATAAGTTAGGCTACATTAAGTTTTGTTTCTGCGCAGTGCAAGTTTATAAGCAAGCAATCTACGCTTGCAGTTTCAGCAGAGGGTTGAAAAGGCTTATTGAGCGCATTGAGTGTTCCCATAATCCCATGCGAGTTGATGTTAATGCAGTAATATTAGATTACCCTGGCCTGCAGGCTGTTAATAAAATTATTTTTAATGTTTTCACATGTAATGGATCCTACAGTATGTAGTCATGTGTTTTTTATTTGAAATTGTAATCTGTAACTACTAAACTACTTCGGTGCCTCAGGCCCTTTGCAAAAACAATTGAAGTCACCCTTAATGTGTATTGCATGTATCGGAGCTAATTCATCCTGGGCCAAAGAATGCAGGTATGGGGCCCGTGGAGCGACTTGCACCTGGGCCCACCATTGGTTTGTTACGCCACTGCTGCCCGTCCGTGGCTACGCGTAGGCCTATGTCAAACAGATGCTTTCTCTTCGATCTCTACAAATTAAGCTACAGTCAATACCTTAGCAGTTTGAATAAATTTGCGTTTGCGGTTGACAACGTGACAGACAACGTTGTGATAAATAGGGTGTAATACTAACTTTGTTCAAAATTGATACATTCAAGTTGACTTTGCAAAGTTGTGTAGGCTACCGCGCCAGTTGAAGTCTGCATGAACAGTTATTGCACAAGCCACCGTTTTGATTTGCTTAGGGGAGATGCAGGCTGAAGGGAGAGAATGCGTGCTGTAGCCTACACATCTCTATGAAATAATGTAGCCTAGGCTCTCAAGGCTAATCCATATTTTAAATAAGCAATCATGGAGACAATAAGTTAATATGCTATATGAGTAGGCCTAGGCCTAATGCAGGAATGGACGTTACAGTTATTCAGTAGGCCTAACTGTAACGAATTAATGAAATTTAAATTTACCTTTAGACTAGGCCTACTTCGTTTCCAAACAAAGTAACGAAATTATATTAACGACGCTATATCCTATTGAACTTAGTTTTGGTGGATGATGGACAGATGTCAGTGCCCTAGCCTAATTTACCCTCGGAAATAATTCGACATTGTCTTTATACAATATATTTAACTGGTCTAGACATGGTGTGGTCTATTGGGTTTCTCGTAATTTCAACATACAGCTTTAAAGAACAAATATTGATAACATGTTAGGATCAGCGCCATAGGATTCCCACGGTAGCCAGCGTCTGTGACGACACCTGAGCTTATTAAAATACAAGGATACAAGGATACAAGGAAGTTTATTGTCACATGCATATAGTTACTGGAAGTAAGAAATGCAGTGAAATTATGTCTGGTGTCAGCCTATTTGTGCATTAATGTGCAAAATGGCGCCCATAGAGTCGTAGAACGTACTTCAACATATCCAACGTATTTTCCAGCCAGTAATCCATCTTGCACGTAGCGCTCTAGAATCTTTGCCCTGCAGTGTCCATTTCAGAGAACACAGACAACCCGTTTTCATCCCTATTTTGAAAGTGTGAATCATGCAGTGTGTGTGTGTGTGTGTGTGTGTGCGTGTGTGTTCATCTCTGTGTAGGGGTTGATCTCCTGCATGTCTGACTTTCACATCAGGAAAACTGTTTGCAAAGACCCAAGGGTCTTTATAATGTATTTCGAATAGAATAGCATGCACACATGCACAGGGATCTGTGAGAGAGGATATGAAATGCAGACTAGTCATGTCTGATGCCATGTCTCTCCTGGCCTCGCTCCGAGACAGTTTCATTGCCAGAGCCAGCAGGGGGCAGTAATACTTCAGTGCCTGCCAGAAGTGATGTCATCTGTTGTGGTCTTTAAGGAGAGTTTAAAAAAAGTAATACAAGGGTTGCATTTATTCAAAGTTAACACGGTTTGTTGTAAAATGAAACTTTTCTTTGGATAGTTTCACAGAGGCGGTCTTGTGTAGGTGTTATTTGCCATTAGAGGAGGCGTAAAACATATGGTGTGTGGCAAATCTCGCTAGCTGTTAAGGGATGTACACAAATACACACACACACACACACACACACACACACACTCTCTCTCTCTCTCACACACACACACACACACACACTCACTGCTAGCTTTGCTTGCGTTTTTTTTGTCTCTAGTCTGCTGTTAGTTAGTGATCAGAAAATCTATTGAAGGCGATCTCACTGATGTGTGTGTGTGTGTCCATGTATGCGTGTGAATGTGTGTGTCAGTGGGTATATTATGAACTAAACTGTGTGTGTGTGTGTGTGTGTTTGGGTTCTCTGCACAGCAGAGTCTGTCACGCCGCTGTAGTCCTCCGATCAGCACGGCAGGTCCCCCACACACACACCATGCTGGCAACAGCAGGCAGCTGACGATCAATTTAATAAAGGCAGGACACACACACACACACACACACACACACACACACACTCTGTGGTCGCAGCCTGTTGCTCTCAGCTTGAGGTTTGGGTGGAGCATAGCAGCATGGTGGAAGTCAGGGGGACTAGTGCTGCTTCTGCTCTGAGATTAAGAGCACAGACATCAGAGATGCCATCGATCTCCTGCAAACCACAGGACAGCGCTCTTCAAACATTACTGCTACTTTCCACATTAAACACACACACACACACACACACACACACACACACACACACACACACACCACACACACACACACACACACACACCACACACACACACACACACACACACAGACACACACACACCACACACACACACATACATATACATACACACACACATACACACACACACACATGCACACACAGACACACACACACATGCACACACAATCATTCACATAAGAAATAGCACTGACTGTGGTCAGTGGTCAAACTAATTTGAATTCAAACACAGGTCTGAGTAGTGTTAATTTCGTCAGACGAGACGAGAGGAAATATGTTCGTCAACAACCTTTTTTTTCATGACTAAGATGAGACGATGACGAGACGGTAATGTCCTGAAACACTGACTAAGACTATCTTAAGATGCATTATTGTTGACAAAAAAAAAAGACGAGACTAAAATTTTTTGCATGAAATAAAAACTAAGATAAAATCTCTCTTCATTTTCATCTACAAAATGAGAAGACAGAATATCTAGCTGTTACGTTTTCAAA
>NC_055969.1:34678556-34681056 GCF_018492685.1 Alosa sapidissima
TTTGACACCAGATCTCCATAGATATATCTCACTTGTCATCAGTGATGCCTGTTGGATTTGACACCAGATCTCCACAGATACATCTCACTTGTCATCAGTGATGCCTGTTGGATTTGACACCAAATCTCTATAGATATATCTCACTTGTCATCAGTGGTGCTGCCTGTTGGATTTGACACCAGATCTCTATAGATATATCTAACTTGTCATCAGTGGTGCTGCCTGTTGGATTTGACACCAGATCTCCACAGATACATCTCACTTGTCATCAGTGATGCCTGTTGGATTTGACACCAAATCTCTATAGATATATCTCACTTGTCATCAGTGGTGCTGCCTGTTGGATTTGACACCAGATCTCTATAGATATATCTAACTTGTCATCAGTGGTGCTGTCTGTTGGATTTGACACCAGATCTCTATAGATATATCTCACTTGTCATCCGTGGTGATGCCTGTTGGATTTGACACCAGATCTCCATAGACACATCTCAGTTGTCATCAGTGATGCCTGTTAGATTTGACTCCAGATCTCTCTCTATATATATATCTCACGTGTCATCGGTGATGCCTTTTGGATTTGACTCCAGATCTCTATATATATATATCTCACTTGTCATCAGTGATGCCTGTTGGATTTGACACCAGATCTATACACTTGTCATCAGTGATGCCTGTTAGATTTGACTCCAGATCTCTCTATATATATATATCTCACGTGTCATCAGTGATGCCTTTTGGATTTGACTCCAGATCTCTATATATACATCTCACTTGTCATCAGTGCTGCTGCCTGTTGGATTTGACTCCAGATCTCTATATATACATCTCACTTGTCATCAGTGATGCCTTTTGGATTTGACTCCAGATCTCTCTATATATATATATCTCACTTGTCATCAGTGATGCCTTTTGGATTTGACTCCAGATCTCTATATATATATATCTCACGTGTCATCAGTGATGCCTTTTGGATTTGACTCCAGATCTCTATATATATATATCTCACGTGTCATCAGTGATGCCTTTTGGATTTGACTCCAGATCTCTATATATACATCTCACTTGTCATCAGTGCTGCTGCCTGTTGGATCAGTACTCCCATTCCATCTCTGCCGAACTTACCATAATACAACAAGGTGTCTAGAGATTTATCTAAGGACTGTGTGTCTAAGTGTGTGTGTGTGTGTGTGTATGTGTGTGTTAGTGACCGTACTGTACTGTATGTATTTATGTGGATTTGGAGCCAAATTCCAGTCTCCCTTCCATTGACGCACAGAGTTGAAAAGGTCCCATTTCCAGCCCTCTCTCAGGAAGTGAAGTAGGCACCAGGGCTCCAGCGGGGTTGAGCAGGGGGCCCGCGGACACCAGACCATAATAAACATTTCTGTTCAAACGCTTCTGGCAGCACACTGGGTTTGGGGAGTTAAGGATGGGGGTCAGTCAGACACACTTTGCAAACATGAGATAAAGAGCTTAAAAAAGCAACTGACTCGCTTGATTCAACAGCACCAAAAGGAGGGCACAAACACATGGCGCACTCAAGAGACGTCGGGAAGGGTCGTTAGTCGTTGAAAGCGGCACGTTTAGAAAGAACCGCAGAGCCGTGAATAGCAGAAATGACCAGAGACTCACTAGAAAGCCTAAGCAGTGACACTTTGAGGAAGTGCTGCGCTGGTCAGCTGTGATGGTCAGTCTGTGTCCAGAGCTGATATGCAGGTCAGTTGGTGTGGAGTGTGACTCGAGGTCAGTTGGTGTGGAGTGTGAGTGGAGGTCAGTTGGTGTGGAGTGTGACTTGATGACTGATGTCGTCTTATTCCCCCCCTCAGGTCCCAGAGACGGTGACCATTCAACCACCTGCATTACAGTCGACATCAGTACTAGAACACTTTCCCCTGGAAACAGAGGAGCTCTTGAAGTGGGCCAGTGATAAGTTTGGTGGCGTAACATCCTTTACAGAAGTGCAGAACCCAACAACATTCAGTTTCACCCAAAGTCCTGGTAAGACTCGATCATACAGTATATGCTAGACAGCCGCATACATTCCACATGTCTACCCACAGAGTTGTGTAACAGCACAAAGCAGTCGTGTAGTAGTAGTAGTGGTATTAGTAGTAGTAGTAGTAGTAGTGGTAATATTTGTATCAGTATTATCTTTTCTAAATGACCAGATAAAAATGGTCCATCCTCCATGTTGTGCTTGGCCTCTCCAGCCTCAGGTCCAAACTGCACCTTGAGCCCCATTGAGAACATTCCCATGGAGGTGGTCAAGTCATCAAGCCAAGATCACGTGATCAACTCATCATCTGTGAAGTCCTGCTACCTTCCAGCCAGCCATCAGAAGCAGCTGCACATCATCAATATCCCCGAAGACACTGGCATCCGGTGAGACGTCTCTGTGTGCCTCTGCTGTGGACATACTAGGACATGCGATGTCATAACGTTAAAGATGACGCACAGGGCAATGTCATGTCATGTCATGCACACACACACTTTTGTC
>NC_055969.1:34686056-34688383 GCF_018492685.1 Alosa sapidissima
CCACTAAATTCTGCTGAACACTTCAGTCTAAACTTGATATTGATATGAGTGCTCATCGTAGATTTTTTTTCTTCTGTGTTTTTGATCAGAGATGCTTCCCAGGAGCTAGAGCCGAGAGAACCCTGGAGGTGGTTCGCACTAAAGCTCCACCGCCGAGTAAGTAAACTTTCTGACAGACAGAAAAGAGGCAACTGCTGCCTTTGACTTCCTGCTCATTTCTCTTCAGAGCGGCCTGTTATCAGCTGCCGCATCTGACCTGGTATTACTTATTGATTGCGTTAAGAGAGAAAACATAATCATTGTGTGTTCTGCTCTTCTGACATCAACTGTCAGAAGTGTCTTGTTTGTTTTGAGCAACTGATGGGTTTGTTTTGTTATCACAGGTCTATTTTTCACAATTTGATTTATTTATTTATTTTCGCTGTACTTTAGGGACAGAAAATAAAGCAACACAGTGATGAAAGAAGTGAACACGTCAGAAAAATAATAAGCTAAACAAAAAAAGAAACTCATTCACACAAAGGCACAATTCACTGACATACCGCTCAACAATGGGCCTGACAATATCATTATGCTGCAACCCGAGTCCTGAATCAGGAGTAAACAAACCCCTCTGGAATATTCCACACTACATCACTCTCAACAGGTTACGCTAGTCCCGCCTCTCAGAGTCGTGCTTGCCTGCCGTGTTGAGCGTAGCCATGGCGATTGGGTCAGGATGTCAGCTCAGGAGGGGGGTCAGGGAGGTGTGTGTGTGTGTGTGTGTGTGTGTGTGTGTGTGTGTGTGTGTGTGTGTGTGTGTGTGTGTGTGTGTGTGTGTGTGCGCGCAATGCGGAGCAGGGTGGGGCAGGGCAGCCTCCGCTGAGGAAGGCCTGCAGCCTGACCTTGTGGCCACAATCAGAAATAACGAGCCTGCTGGGATTGATTGTGTCGGAGGTCCAGGCGCGCGGCCGTCCACGACGTCCAAACACCGTCCGCTGCCGCTATTGTCCGAGACACACAAAGAGGGGAAGGTGCGGATCTTCAAAGGCCAGCTAATGGTCAGGCAGATGAGTCAGGAACGAGACGAACATTCCTCCCCAGCACCAGCAGGAAGGGCCATTATTCCTCATCTGCACACGCACACACCAAATAAAAAATAAAACATGCAAAACAGGGAGGTCATGTTTTCAACACACACACACACACAAAACAGAGAGAGGTCATGTTTTCAACACACACACACACACACACACACAAAACACAGAGAGATCATGTTTTCAGCACACACACACACACACACACACAAAACACAGAGGTCATGTTTTCAACACACACACAAATCGCTTGATTTGGCCGACAAGTTATTTTTTCCTGTAATCACATTTTTTTATATTCTCTAAAGAGGATGTGCCATGTCTCTCTCTCTCTTCCTCCCTCTCTCTCTCTTCCTCCCTCTCTCACTCTTTCTGTTTCTCTCCCTCTTTTGTTTCCCTCACTGTCTTTCTTTATGAGAGGATAATATTTTTGGCGGATTCAAAGACAAATCCCTGGAAATCCCGTCAGATGTCTTTTGAGGTTGGTTGTTTCTGATTGGTGACAGTTGTGGTTCTGTGTCGCCCGTGGCAACACTGAGGTGACAGAGGGATGCTGGGATTTGCCAAGCTGCTGTCTGGAGCCAGTGGTCAAAAAGAAATAAAAAAAGCAGAGAAAAGAATAACACAAAGGAAAGGAAAAAAAAAAATAAAATAAAATAATGTTGCCTTGGATGGCATGCACTTGTCATTGAGTGGTGAAGGGATGACTCCTGATGGCTGAGAGTGGAAGAGTGGACCATGTGGGCCGGCAGGACTGGACTAGACTGGACCGGGGGGGGGGGGGGGGGGGGGGGGGGGGGGGGGGTAGTGGGAGTGTTGACACCTGGGTTGGGGGGGGGGGGGGGGGGGGGGTGGAGGCATGGTAGAGCTGGCGTGGTGGTTGGGGCTTAGAATAGGGTTTGGAGAGGGCTCCCTGGGTCTTCAGGATGTGACAATAAATGTGTTTCCCTGGGTGGAATTTATCATGGTGGAACTTCAGGTGTGTGTGTGTTGGTCTCAGGATGTGGCAGTGTGGCTCTTCCCTGGGGATGGAGAGAGGTGGTGTTAGTTGGGATGGAGGGGGGGGGGCAGGTGTTGACCTCCCTGGAGGGGAAACTGATTGTGGCAGAGGAGAGGGAGTCCATCCCTTCACCACTCAATGACAAGTGCATGCCATCCAAGTGCATGCCATCCAAGTGCATGCCATCCAAGGCAACATCTTTTTATTTTTTATTTTTTTCTTTCCTTTGTGTTAGTCTTTTCTCTGCTTTT
>NC_055969.1:34688583-34696083 GCF_018492685.1 Alosa sapidissima
TTTGACATGTGCATTCTTATCACACAAGGCCCCTCTGTGTTGTCTTAGAGGAGCACAGGCCAGTGGAGAGAGGAGAGGAGAGAGTAGAGGAGAGGAGAGGAGAGGAGAGGAGTGGAGAGGAGAGGAGTGGAGAGGAGAGGAGAGGAGTGGAGAGGAGTGGAGAGGAGAGGAGAGAGGAGTGGAGAGAGGAGAAGAGAGGAGAGGAGAGGAGAGAGTAGAGGAGAGGAGAGGAGAGGAGAGAGAGATGAGAGAGGAGAAGAGAGGAGAAGAGAGGAGAGAGGAGAGTGGAGAGGAGAGGAGAGGAGAGAAGAGAGGAGAGGAGAGAGGAGAGTGGAGAGGAGTGGAGAGGAGAGGAGTGGAGAGAGGAGGAGAGAGGAGAAGAGAGGAGAGAGGAGAGAGGAGAGGAGAGAGGAGAGAGTAGAGGAGAGGAGAGGAGTGGAGAGGAGAGGAGTGGAGAGAGGAGAAGAGAGGAGAGGAGAGGAGAGAAGAGAGGAGAGGAGAGGGAGAGAGGAGTGGAGTGGAGAGGAGAGGAGAGAGGAGAGTGGAGAAGAGAGGAGAGGAGAGGAGAGAGGAGAGAGTAGAGGAGAGGAGAGGAGAGGAGAGGAGAGGAGAGGAGAGGAGGGGGGAGGAGGGAGAGGAGAGAAGTGGAGTGGAGAGCTGTGTTCTGTTAGAACACAGAGAATGTAGATTAGCACCTGCCTCTCTTAGCACTCTCTCTCTCTCTCTCTCTCATTTGCTCCATCTCTCACTCTCTGTCTTCTTTTTAATCACTGTCTCTCTCTCCCTCTCTCTCTCTCACCTCTCTCTCTATCTCTCTCTCTCCTCTGCATCCTGTGTTGTCTACCACAGGAGAAGTGTGTGCAGAGGAAGTGTTTGTCTGCGTGTGTGTGTGTGTTTTTTTTGTGCGGGTAGGGGATGGGGGGGTTGAGTTGCTGGTGTTATTGTGTGTGAGTGTGTGTGTGTGTTTGTGTGTTAAGGGGGGTTACCAGCGGATGTTGGAGGCATGCTGGGGCAGGTGAGTCGTGCTGGTGATGTGTGTGTGAGTGAGTGTGTGTGTGTGTGTGTGTGTGTGTGTGTGTGTGTGTGTGTGTGTGTGTGTGTGTGTGTGTAGAGGGCACAGAGGCCAGCAGGAAGGGTAAGTCTGTGGGGGGTGATGATGAGCTTCCTCGCCCAAATCAGCACATCCATGCTGGGACAGCATTTCCTCCAAGGACCCTGGAGAGCAGAGGAAGAGAGGATGAGAGGAAGAGGGGAGGAGAGGAGGAGAGGAAAGGATGGAGGGATAGAGTGGCAGAGAGGGCAGCAGGGGTGAGGAGAAGAGGAGAGGAGGAAAGGAGAGGGGGATAGAGGAGAGGGGAGGAAAGGAGTGGTGGAGGTTTACCACTCCTTTATAGACAATATATATGTATTTCAACTTCAAAACAACAACCACTGAGGCAGACCATATTCAAAAGGAGAGAAGAGAGGAGAAGAGAGGAGAGGAGAGGAGAGAACATAGGAAAGGAGAGGAGAGGAGAAGAGAGAAGAGGAGAGGAGAGGAGAAGAGAGGCTGGCAGGCTGTTTGGTGAGCTGTCAGCATCATGTGCTTTGTGTCTGTCTGGAGCGGAGTGGGTAGGGGAAGGCGAAGGCGTCACATCTGCCTCCTGGCTCACCACTTCACACTGAGCCGGCTGTCTTCTCTACACCTCCTCTCCTCTCCTCTCTTCTCCACACCTCTCCTCTCCTCTCCTCTCCACACATCATCTCCTCTCTTCTCCACACCTCTCCTCTCCACACCTCTCCTCTCTTATCCTCTTCTCCTCCTCTCCACCTCTCTCTCTCTCTCTCTCTCTCTCTCTCCCTTGGTGTGTGTGTGTGTGTGTGTGTGTGTGCAATCCAAGCTGGATCTTCAGTAGAAAACTCCTCTAATGAAATGCACTTTTAGCAGGCCAGCTCACAGACTCCAACATGAATGGACATATTTTTACATAATTTCAAAAATACTATTTTGTTTTGCAAAATTGTAATAATTTCCATATTCATACATGTTATTTAAATGTTGTTGTGATGTGTGTGTGTGTGTGTGTGTGTGTGTGTGTGTGTGTGTGTATTGTAGGGTGTCCTGAGTTTGGCTTGTCTGCAGTCCTGGGGATAGCCTTTGGTGGCTTTCTCATAGGGGTGTTGTTGATCGGAGCCCTGTGGTTCATTAAGATCCGCACAGGTAAGCCATGCCCAATAAGCGCAGCAGTCACACACTTTGTATTGTGTTTCACTCCCTCCGTCTCTGTGCTGTGCTTTATATAGCTGTGTGTGTATGTGTGTGTGTGTGTGTGTGTGTGGGTGTGTGTGTGGGTGTGGGGGGGTGTGTTGTCTGTGTGTTGTGTGTGTGTGGGTGTGTTTGTGTGTGTGTGGGTGTGTTGTGGGTGTGTGTGTGTGTGTGTGTGTGTTTGTGTGTGTGTGGGTATGGAGGGGTGTTGTGTGTGTGTGGGTGTGGGTGTGTGTGTGGGTGTGTGTGTGGGTGTGGGGGTGTGTGTTTGTGTGTGTGTGGGTGTGGGGGGGTGTTGTGTGTGTGTGGGTGTGTTTGTGTGTGTGTGTGGGTGTGTTTGTGTGTGTGTGTGTGTGTTTGTGGGTGTGTTGTGTGTGTGTGGGTGTGTTTGTGTGTGTGTGGGTGTGGGGGGGGTGTGTTGTGTGTGTGTTGTGTGTGTGTGGGTGTGGTGGGGGGGGGGGGGGTGTTGTGTGTGTGTGTGCGTTTGTGTTGTGTTGTATGTGATTGCTGTAGTGTGGTCTCTCTCTGTCTCAGTGTGTTGTGTGATACTTTAGATGTTATTGCTATCCTCCCTTTAGGCGCATGCTCCACTCTACACGTGCATGTGGTGTGTGTGTGTGTGTGTGTGTGTGTGTGTGTGTGTGTGTGTGTGTGTGTGTTCTCTGATTTTCTCTCTAACAGTGTGTGTACTGTGTTCTACTCTAGATGTGCATGCAGTGTCTCTGTCTATTCTCTGACTGTGTGTGTGTGTGTGTGTGTGTGTGTGTGTGTGTGTGTGTGTGTGTGTGTGTGTGTGTGTGTGTGTGTGTTGTGCCTCAGGACGCCCAGTGGCTCTGGCTATGGGAACAACTGCAGCTCATCTCACAGGTGAGATTCTGCACACGCATGCACCCACAGCATCAGCATCCCCATCACCATCGCCTAGCAACAGGTCTCTCCATGCAGCACTCTCAGCACTCCCCCCTGGAACAGCAGAGCGTGCTGCAGCACACTAACCATGCTGTTGTGTCTTTCTTCCTCTCCTCTCCCTCCCTCCTTCTCTTTCTGTGCTGCATCTCTCTCTCCCTCCCTCCCTCTCTCTCTCCCTCCCTCCCTTTTCTCTCTTTTATTTTATCTTTCTGCATCCCTCTCTCTTCATCCCTTTTCCTCCCTCTTTCACTCTCTTCCATTCTTTCTATACTTCTCTGTACTCGCTCTCTCTCTCTCCCTCCCTCTCTCTCTCCCTCTCTCTCTCCCTCCCTCTCTCTCTCTCTCCCTCCCTCTCTCTCTCTGTTGTTTCTGTGCCTCATTACAGGGTGCCAGTGCTGTCTGACCAAGCGCCAGCCGGTGCCCACCAACCCCTCGCCCTCGGAGAACAGCAGTGCCAACGCCAGCATTGGCAGCACCCAGAGTACCCCCACCAGCAGCATGGCATAGGCGCGGGCAGGCGGGCGCCTTGTCTCTCGGGCCAGACGCCTTCCTCCACCTTCACACTCCGGCACCACCCACCCACCCACCCTGCTCCACCCCCCTCCCCTCCACCCTGTCCTCCCCAGCGTCAATCTCCAGGCCTGGGGGGCGTCGGTGTCTGACCCCTGACCCCTGGCTCCTCCACACCACCCCACTGGCCTCAGCTCTGCGTCCAGCATGCGCTCCATGCGCCGTCCGGGGCCGCCAGTGGGAAGTGAGGGGGAGAGTGGACTCTGGCCAACAGGAAAAGCACAGCATATCCCCCAAGAACTAACAGGAAATTCATCACATTCTTCTCCATGGATCCTGCCCCTTGCAGGCCCACACAATGAGAGTGACCGAGAGGAAGAAGGAGCACAAGCCGCCTTAGAAGGCCGTCATGTTCAGCTTCTCTTTGTCCCTTTTGAAATTGGGATTCAAACAAAGACTTTCAAATAAATCCTAATCTGACAATCTTACAGTGAGTTTCCCCCCCTTAAATAATTTATTTGATCAGTAATTTAGTTTGACGTGGGGGGATTCATATATAAATATGTATTTTAAGCAATCTTAGAAACATCAGAACATCTATACCAGTTAGAGTATGGTTAAAGTCAAAGGGGCATGTGTGTGTGTGTTGAGATTTTAGGGATTCTTTGGGAAAAGGCTACCTCTTAACTTATGTAGATGTCTGCTGTCTTTATGTGTGGCAATCATTCTTGCTAATGAAGAATTGTTAATTTCGCATCTCACCATTTCTCTCCCCTTGCATCAGAGAGTGTTGCATCACTCAAGTTGTTGCCCTACTGTTAGCCTTGCTGTTGAAAGACAAAAAAAGCCCAGTGTTGTTACCTAGTCTCTTTAAAGGAAAGTTTAGCTCAAAGCTGAAATGGGGCACTGACTGGAGAAAGTCGACTCCTGTTTCTAATGATTGTCTTAACACATATCCAATTCTGTTAGAGACCACACTGAGAAAGAAAGAGCCCATCATTTATGATTTCTTAAAAAAGAAACATAAAATCTCACCCATTGAAAATTCTGAATCTTAATAATGTAGGTAAGAAGTGGAACATGTTGTGGTTGAACCGCACTATTGATTCCCCTTTTGGTTAATGTTTAAGTTTAAATATGTGTGTTTCCTGTGATTTTCTTATCTTACGCTTTCAATACCGAAAAACCTCACAAGATCTGCTTGCAGTCCAAAGAGCAACTGAACCAAGTCAGTGAGAGCAGAAAGGCAGACATTATTCCACATTGTCTGTATCAATGATTCAGGCTTATTATTTTAATTTTCCTTGATATAAAAAATACAGTGTATATTGTGTGTGTGTGCGTGTATGTGTGTGTGTGTGTGTGTGTGTGTGTGTGTGTGCGTGTGTTCCTCAAAGCTTATGTCTACAAACGTGTATTGAGTCATGTAGCCAACATTTTCATTGTGAATTTACATATTCCTATTGATGATTTAGTCTGTGAGTTTGCATGCTTGATGTGTGCATACACACGTGTGTGTGTGTGTGTGTGTGTGTGTGTGTGTGTGTGGTTTAATGAAAGAGAGCGTTAGGGAGACAGTGAAAGGAGAGATAAGTATAAGAGGGTGAGTGCAGGAAGAATGCTACCTGAGCATTTGTGCAATATGACTATGTTGTATTCATTTGTATCATGCTAAGGATTTCGTGTTTGTAGTTTCACACACACATCTTTGAGATTCGTTCGCCTCGAGTGTTTCTCAATGTTTGCCTTTTTTTGCTCTTGGAAAATCAGGCACTTATTAGTGAACACGTACACTAGTATGCTTATTGGTGAACACATACACTAGTATGCTTGTTGGTGCACACATACACTAGTATGCTTATTAGTGAACACATACAGTACACTAGTATGCTTATTGGTGAACACATACACTAGTATGCTTCTCCACACGTTGTATATTGAACTCAAAGAAATGTAGCCCAAACAGTTGTTGCCTTATGTATTCCGTATGTAGACCAAACATATCTGTATAAATCAGCATATTTATCATTTCATTTCTGGGCTCTTGGGCCCCAGTGTACACTGTAAGTCTCTAAACAGAGGAGCAGACAGGTGAGCTTCAGTCTTGGAGGCATTAGTGGTCTGTTAGTGTTTGTATGTGTTTGAATATGTGTGTGTGAATGTGGGTGTTTGTTTGTGTGTTTGAGTGTGTGTGTGTGTGCGTATGCATATTTCAGAGCATGTGTGTGCATGTGAATGTGTTTAAGAAAGTGTGAGTATATTATGTCTATGTGTGTGTGTGTGCGCATATTTCTCTTTGTGTGTGCATATGCATGTATCTGAAGGTTTGCCTGAGTGTGTTTGTGTGTTTGTGTGTGTGTGTGTGGTGTGTGTGTGTGTGTGTTTGTTTGTGTGTTTGTGTGTGTACGTGTGTGTGTGTACGTGTGTGTGTGTGTGTGTGTATGCCATGTAGTCAGACCGGACAGCAGGGGTTAACCTTGAGACCTGTCCAGTCAGTGGCAGTGCAGTGCTTTGTAGTGACAGGACGCCGGGAAAATCAGATGTGCTGTCAGCTAATCCACTAGCTATCCCTCTGGGTTCCTCCTCCACCTCTGTACACACACACACACACACACACACACACACACATACTGTATACACACAGTTGTCTCTGACCTCAGATATCAAGCTCTCTCTCTCTCTAACACACATACACACACACACACAGTTGTCTCTGACCTCAGATAGCAAGCTCTCTGTCTCTCTCTAACACACACAGACACACACACAAGAGGAATATGCAAGGAATACGAGATATGAGATTGGCTGAAGGAAGGATGCTCTGGAGCAAACCCAGATCTCCACACACACACACACACACACACACATATACTGGAGTAAACCCAGATCTCCACTGGTGTCAGTCACTCCCAGGGCACTACCGACACCACCGATAGCATTGCTTCCTCACACACACACACACACACACGTTCAAACATGCCCAGCCCAGGGAAGGCCTAGAGGTCAGAGACAGGGCTGTGATAGCCGCTGTTTGTGTTTGTGAGTTGTGTGGTTATCATGAGTCCAGTACCCTGTTTGGACAGTCCCCTATCGCCCCTATCACTGTGTGTGTGTGTGCGCTATGGGTGTGTAAGACCACAGTGCACTATGGCGTGAGTTTCTCTCCAAGAAATAACAAACTCTCTCTGGCCAACCTGCCACTCTCTGATTGGATGAAACCAACTCTGTCTATATGCCCATAACTATATATTGTGGCCTCTAATTTAAATGATGAAAAGCAAAGTGCAAAGTTTAAAGCTATTTTAATAACGTGGCTAAATCTACAGTATGTGCTAATGCAATAGCACACACAAGATGCCATGATCCAAACCTCCTTGGGTCAGCTCGCTGTTCCGACATGCCATACGACACCTTTAGCTCATGCGTGATCAGACACTTTGGTCATTGCCAGACTGCACTTTGCCGGTCATTTAAATGCCATTATGAATTTGTATCCCTTTTCACAAATGTAAAGCTCTCTCCTCAGCCTTTGCTGGTGCGGCTCTTGGCTGCCAGGACACAGGTGCAGAGCCTGGCAGCATACAGGAAGAAGCTCCACTCTGCTTCGGCTTTTGTCTGACAGGGATCCGAGCACACGGCTCTCTGCACAGTCGAAGCACAAGCACAATCATAGCAACACAATTGGCCTCTCTTGTCTCCGACGCGGGAGAAAGCCCAGACGCAAATAGAGCTCATTGTCATAATCTGAACAGGACCTCTTGTGGTATAAATGTATGCGTATCTGGGCCCTTGTGTACAGTAAGTGGGCTTATTTTGTCACTGGTGCAGCATGTCCA
>NC_055969.1:34708583-34758583 GCF_018492685.1 Alosa sapidissima
GGTTTGTATAGAAATGAATATTAAGTGACACATACACATAAGAGAGCGGAAAGAGAGAGTGTGTGTGTGTATGTGTGTGTGTGTGTGTGTGTGTGTGTGTCAGCGCTTCAACACATTGTTCTCTGGGTATGTCTGTATGAGTGTGTTTGTGTGTGTTTGTTTGTGTCTGTCTATCTGTCTGTGTGTGTGTGTTTGTGTGTGTGTGTGTGTGTGTGTGTGTGTGGAGGGGGGGGGGGGTCTTTGTCTGTCTGTATGTGTGTGTGTGTGTGTGCAGTGTTTGAAGTGTTGCCTTGCACCGCTGTAGAACGTGATAGGAATGAAGAGGGCTGTCGAGCCCTTTGGATGCTCCAGAGAGATGCTCCTCGACACACATTATTTATGGGGACCCAACACAGGCGTGCACACACACACACACACACGCACACGCACACACACACTCACACACACAGACGTACACACATTACTCATGGGGACCTAACACAGTCCAGGGCCATCCAGGGCAGTGCAGCTGTCATCCAGGAGCAACACGATGGTAAATCCCCCCCTCCAGTGCTAAGCTTTTCTATTGGCTGATGGACAAGCCAATAGTCATAGACATCACTTGAGAAAGCCCACCGCAAGCTGTGTCTATGAATGATGAATCAGAGTCAGATTACAGTAGGGTCCAATCAATTTCAGCTGTGTCATCAGACACCTGGTGAGTATTATTCATTCATTCATTTGTTTTGACCTGTGGGGTGTGTGATGTGGTGGACACACATCATTTTGACCTGTGGTGTGAGTGATGCAGTGGACACGTCGGCCCTTGTATGCTAAAAAAGCAATTCAGGGCTTATAAATGATATATTTCTGAAACACTAAATTGTGTAACCCTATATTTAGGGGGCACAAGACTCTTAGCTACACTACTTGAATCTCAAGAATGCATGACATGTTGGCCATATGGGATGGTATGGCCCTTATCACCCCTTTTATGGGATGGTATGGCCCTGTATATAGCACAGAAGCAGGAAACCTCATAAATTGTATATTTTCTGAAAGCTCTTGTTAGAAGGATTTCATCATATCCTTATGTTGAGGGGGCTACCCAGTAGTGTACACCATGTTGGCTACCCAGTAGTGTACACCATGTTGGTTACCCAGTAGTGTACACCATGTTGTGTTGTGGCTACCCAGTAGTGTACACCATGTTGGCCTTGTGGCTACCCAGTAGTGTACACCATGTTGGCTACCCAGTAGTGTACACCATGTTGTGTTGTGGCTACCAAGTAGTGTACACCATGTTGGCTACCCAGTAGTGTACACCATGTTGGCTACCCAGTAGTGTACACCATGTTGGCCTTGTGGCTACCCAGTAGTGTACACCATGTTGGCTACCCAGTAGTGTACACCATGTTGGCCTTGTGGCTACCCAGTAGTGTACACCATGTTGGCTACCCAGTAGTGTACACCATGTTGGTTACCCAGTAGTGTACACCATGTTGTGTTGTGGCTACCCAGTAGTGTACACCATGTTGGCTACCCAGTAGTGTACACCATGTTGGCCTCAGGCGTATGGTGTGAGTGGCTCACGTTACCCTTGTATAGTTTCTTTCAGTGAACTGTAGTGTTTTTGCAGGACTTTTATTTTGACTTTTGGCCGCATTTGCTAACATATTCCTGTCTGTTGAATATTCTACTGATGTTAGACTAAAACTGGCTGTTCTCTGCTGCTGTTGATATCTCTGCTGCTGTTGATATCTAAATGTACATATCTTGTAGTGTGGCGTCAGGGCGCATAGGTGTGTCGGGTAGGAGGCTTGTAGTCTTGCGGGGTGCAGATTGATACTGTTGGGCTGCAGTGATTCTCTGTTTGCTTACTTCAGTGGGCCCTGATATGCATCCTGATCATTGCACTTGTGACCTTGTTAGCATCTTGCTCTACCAGTGGAGGGGAATCGAGACCGCATGTTTTTATGAGCACTGAAGGTGTCTGTTACCTGGCGTGTGGTTTTCTGCAAAGTGACTTGCAGCAGATATTTCCCCTCATGCTTGTGTGCTGTGAAGTGAACTTATGACAGTGGCAGTGCAGGCAGAGGAGCTCCAGGAATCCAACAACACACACACTCTCTCTCACACACACACGTACACACACACACACACACACACACTCACACACACACATACAGACACACACGCACGCACACTCTCTTCCACATATTGATGTGTTGTGGAAAACAAAGATTCCTGCTTGCGACAGCACGGAAAAGGCTTTAGCACTTTACAAGGAAAGTGGAAGAGTGCTGACTTAAGAGAGAGAGAGAGAGAGAGAGAGAGAGAGAGAGAGAAAAGAGAGAGCGCAGAGAGAGAGAGTGCAGACAGTGACTTCTCAACATGGATTTAAATGAAGATTAGCAGTCAGATTCTTGCTAAAAAACAGAACTTCGATTTGGGCCGCTGCCTCTGAATCAAGCGATCAATCACACCAGTGTCGTAGTATTCCATCTGCTGTTCCTCCCGTTCACACTGTAGTTTTCCTGTCCAGGTGAGCAGAACGCCACGTTCAGTGTCCAGGTGAGCAGAACGCCACGTTCAGTGAATCAAAGAATCCATATTCTCTCCTAAGCTTCTCAAAGGGACGGAGTGTTGCACAGAGCTGTGAAGTCTGCCATGCTGCACGGAGAAAATTGAAGCCATCCATAATCAGAGTTCAGTGTGTGTGTGTGTGTGTGTGTGTGTGCATCCATAATCAGACTTCAGTGTGTATGTGTGTGTGTGTGTGTACAGTGTAAGTGTGTATATGTGTGTGTGTGTGTGTGTGTATGTGTGTGTGTGTGTGTGTGTGTGTGTGTGTGTGCGCGCGCATCCATAATCAGAGTTCAGTCCGTCTCCGTGTGGGCAGTGTGCAGCAGCAGCTAAGCTAGGCTAGTTCCACTATGCACACACACTTTATGTCCCTCTGGTCAGGTACACTATGCACACACACTTTATGTCCCTCTGGTCAGGTACACTACGCACACACACACTTTATGTCCCTTCGGTCAGGTACACTGTAAAATGCAATGGGGGATTATATACGGAACACTATAACTTTGTGGATCTGATCACACACTAGTCTCGATCGATGATCTTTTATGATTTCTGTGCCTTTCTCTGCCTTTTGAAAATGAATGTCTGGAGGTGTCCATTTCGAAATAAAATGGCAGGAGTTATGGAATATGTTGCAGGAGAACTCCTGGGCTTGTGTCATGAGTCAGTAATCCCAATGAGCTCAGAATGATGTGGCATACCGGTACTTCAACTGGTTCCTCCCGTAGGCTATTGGACCCTGACTAAAACATGTCCAACATGTACGTAGGCTACAGGACTAAAACATGTCCAACATGTACGTAGGCTACTGGACCCTGACTAAAACATGTCCAACGTGCTCTTTTGAACATGTGCTTCATGTGGAACATGTGTGTTTTAAACATCCGTTTGGGTTGGATAACTGTGTGTTTTAAACAGCAGTTTGTGTTGGATAACTGTGTGTTTTAAACAGCCATTTGTGTTGGATAACTGTGTGTTTTAAACAGCAGTTTGTGTTGGATAACTGTGTGTTTTAAACAGCAGTTTGTGTTGGATAACTGATAACTGTGTGTTTTAACTAGAGGTTTCATCTGCAGGGACCATTCCCTCATTGCCAATACTACAAAGCCTACCGTGAATATTAGGTTACCCAACTCATTGAAATAGTTTAATTCACTCCCATGCACACACACACACACTCCCTCACACACACACACACATAATCAAACAGCAAACTTGATTAGCGGAAGCATAATATGCTTGCTGTGTCCACTTACCCCAGCTTTCTACATATCAGACACACACACACACACACACACACACACACACAGTCTTTTCCTGCAGTCTGAGATATGGAAATAACACAAGAAGAAACATAAATGCAAATTGGCAGAATAGCTTTAGGTAAAGCTGAGGCAGCCTGTGAAGACAACTGGCTCCCTCCTCAGCATGCTAAGCAGGGTGGACACTCATAAACATGCAACCTCTATTCTACTTTCAGTTGCTTTAATTAGGATGAATGGGTGAGCAGGAGAAGTGTTTGTCAGTGAGAGTAAGGCAGCAGATGGATTCTGGACATGAAGATAAAGTTGCTTATGAGCTTACAACCAATTTTCTGAATAGCTAGAAGAAAAAAAATAAATGAATTAAAAAGCAGGCCTGGTGAGTCCACCGCCGGGAAGAATTTAGCCACCGCTAACATGCTCATGCACATCTCCGTGGAAACGCTCCGAGTTTCCGAAAGGCTGCAAAGCCAGTTCTGAGAATGTGCTCCTTCTACCTGAAGAATTGAGTGCCCCCCCCCCCCCCAAACTCTTCAGTCTGAAACACTATAGTGAGGGAATCAATTCTCTGAATATTTCAGGGAAAAAGGTGATTTAATATTCTGATCCCAGGCACACTATTCTTATTTTGTGAGTCATTCATGTCCTTTTTCAGTCAGCAATATATTCCAACAGTCCCATGGAAGCCTTCCCCCGGCAAGCCATGGTGAATATGTACGGGCTGATGGTAAATATGCATGAATCCCAGGGAATAATTGGACACAGAAAATATCAAATGAATACAAATATCTGTGCTATGAGATTTGCTGGAAGCAAAGAGTCATTCATTCATAAAAGCGATTCCATGTAAAATTCTTTTTTAAAAAGGGCCAATGTTTGAGGACACAATTAGAAATGAAATGTGTACCTGCAAGGGCTTTTGTCTGAGTATTACTCTGTTAATTAATGCCCCCTAGTGGCCAGCCTGGGACATGCGTGGCCTGCGTGTGCTGTGTCATAGTGCCACCAGAAGATGCGCAGTAATGCCCACCATCCAGTGATGAGCACGCACGCACGCACACACACACCATCCAGTGATGAGCATCAGACACACACACAACTGAGTGGTATAGTCATGACACAGACGTACGTGTGTACGTGTGTGTGTGTGTGTGTGTGATATTCCAAACAACCCCACACAGCCTACAGGTCTCTGAGGTGATTTGAGATTTGAGAGAGAAATATGTCTGATTCATTTCTACTGATACTACCTGTTACAAAGGCAACATATCAACACTGGCCATTAGTAGCTGTCACAGTTCTTTGTGCAAATGGCCTAAATGATATGGTGACAGTCAACGAAAGATACCCAGCGATTTCTTCCCCTTTCCACATCAATTGCTTAATGAGTGTAGCATACCTGTGGCCTGCCCCTGGCTGAGACAGCTCTCACAGCTGTGTCTCGTTTATTAAAACCATTAACGAATCCCAAATGTGAGCTCAATCACACACACACACACACACACACATAGGCATACACGCACGAATGCATGCACGCACGCACACACTTCAAACAAGTCAAACAGAACTACCTCAGCCATTTATTGGGTTGACTTTGCACTATTATATTGACTGTCTATGCACAATTTCAACCCAATTTTGCTGCTCTTATTTCTTCATTGTATGTGCCTTCTTATTTACTAATTTATTGTTTACTTGAATGTTATGTTTGTCTGTGGACTTAATTGGTAAAATATGTCTTGTCTTCACCGTGGGATAGTGAGAAACGTAATTTCGATCTCTTTGTATGTCTGGGCATGTGAAGAAATTGACAATAAAGCAGACTTTGACTTTGACATACACCACACACACGCTATCTGCAAAATACAGATATCCCTTTGGTGCAAATCACCACTGCTTAAACACGTTGTCTCTTTGAGAAGACAGGTGTATATGGTTCTGGACGAACGTGATGAGCTTGGTTTGACTTTCAAATTCAAAATTGATGGCTGTGTCTATAGGGCCTTATGGTTTTTGGAACGTCGGATACAGTCATGAGGTGTTTTGGTTGCGGAAGGGGTGGTCATCGTATTTGTGTATGTCCTCATACGGCTAAGCCAACTGAGGAGGGTGTTGGTGAACGGATGCCTGCTACAAGCGGTGTCGAGGCTTTTGCGGCGGCGGCATCTGCCATTGAGGTCGGAGGGAACCGGATCTGTGGCAGAGGAGTCTGCTGCAGCCGGATCCCAAAGGGCCGCACCTGAGGTGGAGGAGTCTGCCTGAGGTGGAGGAGTCTGCTGCAGCCAGGCCTAAACACGCCAGGTCTGTGGTGGGGTATGAACACACCAGGTCTGTGGCGGGGGTATCTAGCGCGGAGCCCCTGGTAACTGGGCCTACGCTGGCGGACGCTGTTGCGGAGATGTCTGCTGCAGTTGAGTCCAGTGAGAGGGTAGGGATGGAGTCGGTTGCCTGTGATATCGTACGGTGGAGTCGGTTGCCTGTGATATCGTACGGTGGAGTCGGTTGCCTGTGATATCGTACGGTGGAGTCGGTTGCCTGTGATATCGTACGGTGGAGTCGGTTGCCTGTGATATCGTGTGGTGGAGTCGGTTGCCTGTGATATCGTATGGTATCCAGGTGCTGAGGTTCCCCCGGGTGCTGTGCCTGACCGTGAGCTTGGGTCACCCGCTGTTGTGAGTGTTACACCTTCCCTTACTGGGCTTTCTTTGGGCCACACAATGAAATCTACCGTGGATGATGTGATGGATGTGGAAGCACAAGTTTTTAAAGTGCCTAAAAGAAAGAATAGCCTTGACCGTGCTCAGAGAGACAAGTTTTTAAAGTGCCTAAAAGAAAGAACAGCCTCGACCGTGCTCAGAGAGACGGAATGAAACACATGAAACGGGAGACGCATGTCGGATTGCAGTGGAACAGAAAGCCATGTCATTCCTGGACTCGAGCAGAGTCTCATGATTATAATTAAGCATGATTATAATTTACAGTGCTGAAGACATCAGTAAGAGAACATGATTATCATTTACAGCGCTGAAGACATCAGTAAGTTCTTGGCTGAAACTAAGGGGAAGAAGGGGGTTCAAGTCCAGAATTATTGTAATGATCCGGCACAGTGTGTCAACGATGCTTGTTATCTTATGAGGGAAGGGGCTTTTGAGCAAAAGGAAGTCTACCGTTTGAAACACATTGTTCGCAAACTAAAATGGGAAATCAATAATGGGAGAGCGACAGACTAGTCTGTTGGCTGAGGTCCTTTTGCTGCATAAACTGTTATTTGTTTATTTATTTATTTATTGTCAGCGCGGTAGTGTCTTGTTCGTTGTCAAGTTCATGCGCTGTCTCGCGTTGTCACTGTTTTTTGATGCTGCTGTCATGTTTCACAGAAATGTTCTTTCTATTTTGTTGCTATTTGGCTATCTGGTCAGTACATGCCATTACTTGTCTGGAGTTTTGTAATGGTTGAACTGTGAGGTTTCAGGCAAGGTTTCTTTTAATCATTCAACCCGGATGGGTGGTCAAACTGTTGCATGATTTGTTCATCATGATAGTTCCTGTTGTATGGTGTTTTACCTGGGACAATTTATATTGTTCTTTTTCATTTGCTGTACTGATGTCCTTAGTTGGTCTGTAAATAAATGCTTTTATAAAATCAAAAATCTCTCTCTCCCTCCCTCTCTCTCCCTCCCTCCCTCTCTCCCTCTCCTTGAGAGTCTCTGATGGTGTGGTGCAGCTTATTTCAAAGTCACGGGGGCGCGGCGAGAGGTCACCGAACATTGTGCTCAAACACAAACATGTCTTTGCTATTGACTTTGTGTCAGGCTGCCAGTTGGCCTTTGGTTTCAGAAGAGGGGGCCCGTCATCACCGCTAGACCAAGAGCCCCGCTCTGTGGCAGCCGTCTCTGAGGGAGAATTGAGAGAAAGGTCATTGTGAATCCACGGCTTTTGATTGCACCACTTGAACACACTCTGGAAATATCGAAGTCACACCCCCTCCGTGGTCAGAAAGGTGAGTGGAGGTAACTTTTCCTATTTTTGCTATTTTATCATTTTTTCTGTCCGGTTCCGTGTGCTTTTCTTTTCTCCCCGACCCTCAGAGTTCAGCAGCCTTGAGGGAAAGGTCACATACATTGTGTGTGTGTTGGGGAACACAGTTGGAGCTGTGTGTGTGATGTGTGTGTGTGTGTGTGTGTGTGTGGGCAGTGTTCCGGCAGTTCTGGCTTTGAGCTTGTGTGTTCTTTGACTTTGCTTTGGCCACCCACTGGAGAGTGAGAGAACAGGACTATCCCCAGGCCTCTCTCTCTCTCTTTCTGTTGTCTTTCTCTCTCTCTCTCTTTCTGTCATCTTTCTCTCTCTCTCTCTTTTTGTCGTCTTTCTCTCTCTCTTTGTCGTCTTTCTCTCATTCTCTCTCTCTCTCTTTCTGTTGTCTTTCTCTCTCTCTCTCTGTCGTCTTTCATTCATTCTCTCTCTCTCTCTCTTTCTGTCGTCTCTCTCTCTTTCTGTCATCTTTCTATGATAGCTTCAGCGAAAGTTCTATTAGGAAGACTCGTAGTGTAGCCTTTACTCCTCCCATGCTTACACGGAGCCAATCTTAGCTGCCTACTTTCGGGAAAGCCCCGCAATCCGATCATTCACTCATTCAATCAGCGCTAGCCTATAGGAATTCAGTGGGCTCTTTAAATATGTACCACCTAACACTGCTTCTGCTTCTCAGTACGCTGACTTTGACGTCCCATTGCAGTCGTCTTTGTTACTCTGACCAATTTGCGAAAGTTTCAACCTTACCTTGCCAGCTGAACTCACGGACCATGTCTGTCGGTTCTCCTCTGCTCCGCATCGAGTCGTCCGACTCGGACTCGGACGTCGTTCCTCCAACCCAGCCCAGGAGGAGCGTCAGGTCGATCCAGGCCAAGTCCGACTGGGCCCGTTTCTCCGCTGTCGATATCGCGGCGCCGTTGACTGAGGCAGGGATTCCCTTCAACGCCGGCCTGCAGAAGGGTGACCTCGTGCTTCTCGCACACAATGCCATCGGCAGTCCTGCTGTCCCAGTCGTGGCTGGTCCGTCGGGTCCCGCTCCTGCTTCCGCTGCTGATCCCGCGGCCGACCTGGAGGAGCCTGGGCGGCCTCCGAGGAAACGCTGTGCCAAGGCCAGGCACGTCGCCCCGGTCCCGCGTGGGTGGCCAGCTGCCGCTCGGCCCCCGGTCCCGGCCACTCCTGCCCCGGCTACCCCCGCCCCGGTCGCTCCGGCCACGCCTCAGCCCATCCTGGATGCTGTTCTCTCCCTCTTCGGTGAGGGCCATCGATTCCAGGATTCAGGCGCTGGAGACCCGGCGCCCGGCTCCTTCGTCGTCCTCGCCTCCCACGGCGCCTCTGGCTCTCGCCTCTCTCCAGTGGCCGGCCTCCCTCCTGGCCCCGAGCTGCAGCGCAGCTATTTTGCCTGCAGCGCCTGCTGCTGTTTCCCTCGCCGCTCCGGCTGTGCCGGTCTTCAACCTGGCATCGGCTCTCCCTGCTCCTCCGCTGGGTAGGGGCTTCGTTGCTCCCTCTGTGGTCTCCATCTCTCCGCAACTCCGGCAAAACATCATTCAAGGTAAAGACGTTAATCTCGCTTCCTTGTTGTTGCCGTCTCCCGCTGTCGACCGTCAGCTCGTCGACTGCGGTGACGTTTCAGTCATTCTCAAAAATTCCGACCCGAGACTTTCAAAGAGCCTGTCGTTCTGTGACTTCGTGATTGCCTTCGGCATGTACCGCGATGTCCTCTGCAGTGCCTTCCCCGATCGCCGCCTGGAACTGGACATATATCTCGCTATGATGGCCGATTTTAATCAGCGTTATGGGGGTACCCTGTTCTATCAATATCACAACTCGTTCTCCGCAAAGTCTGCTTCCTACATTTCCCTCTACAATTCCCGTTTAGACTGGTCCGTTGTCGACACGGAGCTGCTGGTCAGGCACTTCAGCGGTCAGCGATCGCTCAGCTGCAATATTTGTAGCTCCCACGGCCACTCGGCCAGTCTGTGTCCTCGGACAGTCTTCAGCGCACCATTCGTTCCGGCCACTGCCCAGGGTGACGGCCCAGTGCAAGGACCCTCATCCAAAGTCCGTCTGCCCCCGTCGCGTAAGGCCGCCGTGGGGAGGAAAGGTGGTTTCTGCAAAGAAATTCTAGCGTCTCACCCGTCCACGCCTATTAATGTCTCCGTTTTGTCATATTATCTCTCTGCCCATCCTGACTCTGTGTTGATTTTTTGCTCACTGGTCTCTCTCAGGGGTTTAGGGTTGGTGTCCTGTCCCCCCTCTCTGACTCGTACGTGGCTAGGAACCTGCAGTCTGCCCTGGCCGAACCTTCTGTTGTTAACTTAATAAAGGCTATGTTCTCTGCCGTCCTTCTGTTGTTAACTTAATAAAGGCTATGTTCTCTGCCCTTTCTCTGTTGTTAACTTAATAAAGGCTATGTTCTCGGCCGTCCTTCTGTTGTTAACTTAATAAAGGCTATGTTCTCGGCCGTCCTTCTGTTGTTAACTTAATAAAGGCTATGTTCTCGGCCGTCCTTCTGTTGTTAACTTAATAAAGGCTATGTTCTCGGCCGTCCTTCTGTTGTTAACTTAATAAAGGCTATGTTCTCGGCCGTTCTTCTGTTGTTAACTTAATAAAGGCTATGTTCTCGGCCGTTCTTCTGTTGTTAACTTAATAAAGGCTATGTTCTCGGCCGTTCTTCTGTTAACTTAATAAAGGCTCACTCTATGTTCTCGGCCCTTTCTCTGCCCCTCCTTTCTGCCCCTTCCGCGTTAATTCCCTCTGCGTGGCCACTCGGAAGTACTCCGGTAAGAAAAGGCTGATTTTTGACTTGTCCTCGCCTCACTCCGACGTCTGGTCCAGCGTTAATGAAATGATTCCCCTCGAACCATTTTCGCTACACAACGCTTACGTCGACAATGCCATTTGCCTTATTAAAATCGCTGGCAGGGGCGCTCTCCTGGCTAAGGCCGACATCACAGACGCGTTCAAGATTATGCCGATTCATCCCGCTGATTGGCCGTTGTTCTGCGTTAAGTGACAGTCCGACTTTTATTTCGCCGTGAGGCTCACGTTCGGCTGCAGGAGTAGTCCCCATATTTTCAATTGTCTGTCGGAAGCGCTGTGCTGGATTTTGCTCAACGTCTGCCGTCTCCCGTTCGTCCTGCACCTCCTGGACGATTTCCTGCTAATTGATTTCCCCGCGGGGTCTAGTTCAGGTCTGGACGTCCTTCGCGCTGTGTTCTTGGAGCTCGGTGTCCCTCTGTCGGCGGAGAAGACCCTGGGCCCTGTTCACTCTCTCGAATTTCTGGGCATTATCCTCGACTCGGTTGCGATGCGGGCCTCCCTCCCGGGGGAAAAATTAGCTAGGATTCGCGAAGTGTCCGCCTCATTTCTCTCCGTGGGCACGGTGACCAAGCGAGACCTTCTCTCTCACTCGGGTCATCTGAATTTTGCCATGCGCATCATTCCGCAGGGTCGCTCCTTTATTTCTCGCCTGTTAATTCTGACCCACTCCGTTGTTAATTTGTCCGATCCCGTCGCGCTCGACCTGGGTTGTCAGTCGGATCTTGGTTTCTGGTCTAAATTACTTACCGAATGGAACGGCATCTCATTTTTCTATAATGATCACTCTGATTCGTCTGTCTCTCTCGAGCTGTTCACGGATGCCGCTCCGTCTCTCGGTTTTGGGGGGTTGTATAAAGACGCGTGGTTCGCAGAGAGATGGTCTGACGAATTTATGGCATTTGCCTCCGATACTGCTTCGTCCGCCCTCTTCGAGCTGTATCCCATCGTGGTAGCCTGCGTACTCTGGGGTACCCATTGGTCAAGGAAGGGCATCACTTTCTTCTGTGACAACGAGGCAGTAGTGGCCATCATAAACAAAGGTCGCTCTCACTGCCCTAAAATAATGTCCCTTTTAAGGAGGCTCACCTGGCAGTCTGTTATTCACAATTTCATCGCAAATGCCATTCATGTCCCTGGATATATTATCATTCAAGCTGATGCCCTCTCTCGTCTCCGTTTGCAGGAATTCCACCGGCTCTGCCCTTCAGCCAACAAAGTGGCTACACCGTGCCCTCATTTTGCTGAGCTGATCCTGGATTAAATCCTCTTTGCCTCAGTTCACTGTTAGAGAAAGCCAAAACGTATATGTTAAAAGGCGTTGCTAAGTCCACAATCAAAGCCTATAATTCAGCCTGGTCCTGGTTCACACGCCCATCCTCCCAGTTCTCATTTCTACCGTCTGCACTTTCTTGGTTTACTGCGTTGATCACCGCGGCCTCAAACTTGCGTCAATTCGCAAAACAGTCGCCGGTTTACAATTCCACGCTAGGCTCCACGACCCCGGTTTCCTTAGTCTGTTCTCGAACCTACAAATACGCCTTCTCCTCAAAGGCATCCAAAATTCTTTCCCGCGCTCCATTGACACTCGCCTCACCATTACGGCGGATATTTTAAACCACATGGTGGCAGTGCTTAAACGCGGCTACCACTCAGAGTACGTTGATAGCCTGCTGTCTTCCTATCGGCTTTCTATGGCTTCATGTGGTGCGGAGAATTCACTACGCGTTCTCTGTACGACCCCACGCGTATTCGTACGCGTAATCTCTCTCTCACTCTGATCTTTCTTTTTTTCCACTTACTTCACCATTTGTCTGAAATATTCTAAAACCGATACTTCTGGTTGTGGTACTACTATTTCAATTGCAAAAATAAACAATGTATCATGCCCGTTCGGTTCTATGGTTCATTACCTTAAATTACGGCCTCACGCTTCACCATATTTTCCCCTATTTATCACACCAGACGGTCAGGCCATGACACGTCACTGGTTCAGCAGCCAGCTAGCTAACGTGCTGCTCAAATGTAACCTCTCTCCAAAGAGGTTCACTTCACACTCATTCAGCATTGGCGCAGCCACGACTGCCGCCCAAAAAGGGCTGTCCACGTCATCCATCAAAACGCTAGGAAGGTGGTCATCCGACGCCTGCACATCATACATCAGACTAACGGCTCATGATGTTTTCGATGCTCAGAAGTTGCTCTCTCACGCTAACTCAGGTACCTCATTACCTTCACAAATCCCGGTGGCGGTGGTTAAATTCTGGCATTCGCCTGCACTAATCGCTGTAACGTATCGGGGCACAGCACGCCGGTAGCTCGTGGTGATTTAGTCTTAGCCATGGGCATGTTGCCCTTTTTCACTGGTTGCCCAGCTCGTTCTACGCTTATGGTTCAGGTCACTACTCGCCGGTTGTCCGGCTCGTGATGCTCGTCTAGGTTGCCCTAGATGCTGGTTGCCCAGTTCGGTCCAGGTGGCCCTGGATGCCGGTTGCCCGGCCATCACGTCTGTCTAGGTTGCCCTAGACGCTGGTTGCCCAGCTAATGGTCCAGGTTGCCTTGGACGCCGGTAGCCCGGCACGTCTCGTGGTCCAGGTTGCTCTGGATGCCGGTGGCCTGGCTCGTCACGATGAACTAGCTTGCTAGTCACTGGGCACCCAGATCGTGCAGTGCTTATGGTCCAGGTTGCACGGCCGTCACGTCTGTCTAGGTTGCCCTAGACGCTGGTTGCCCAGCTCGTCAAGCTTCTAAATCCCACCAAAGCGAAAGCCCCACTACAACCCCGGGTTCATGGTTAATACCTAGCTACTTTAAAATTCTGTCGGCGTCCTGGCACAACTTCATCACCCCAACCCAGTCATGCCGTTTAGTTCATCTTGCATGTTTACTAATGTCTCTGCTCCTCTGAACCAGGTTACTGAGTCACTGCCCTGGTGGTCATCACTCATCCTTTTGGGGGTAGGCTCCTTTACTAATTAAATTGTTATCTGATTCTATTCTGTCTACGGAGTCTTTCTGGTAGAACTCTTTCTCTCTCTCCCTCTCTCCATGAAACAGCTCCACAGAGAGAACCTTGACATCAGAGTATCCTGAACAACTTTTTTTGAAAAACAAAGTTTTCTCCATGTGTGTGTGTGTTGTGTTCTGTGTGTGTGTGTGTTTTGTGTTCTCTCCATGTGCGTGTGTTGTTGTGTTCGCTCCGTGTGTTTGTTGTGTTCTCTCTATGTGTGTGTGTGTGTGTTTTGCTCTCTCCATGTGTGTGTTGTGTTCGCTCCATGTGTGTGTGTGTGTGTTGTGTTCTCTGTGTGTGTGTGTGTGTGTGTTGTGTTCTCTGTGTGTGTGTGTGTGTTGTGTTCGCTCCATGTGTATGTGTTGTGTTCTCTGTGTGTGTGTGTGTTGTGTTCGCTCCATGGTGCGTGTGTTATGTTCTGTGTGTGTGTGTGTTGTGTTCGCTCCATGGTGTGTGTGTTGTGTTCTCTGTGTGTGTGTGTGTGTGTGTATTGTGTTCTCTCCATGTGTGTGTGTTGTGTTCGCTCCATGTGTGTGTGTTGTGTTCTCTGTGTGTGTGTGTGTGTTGTGTTCGCTCCATGGTGTGTGTGTTATGTTCTGTGTGTGTGTGTGTGTGTGTGTTGTGTTCGCTCCATGGTGTGTGTGTTGTGTTCTCTCCATGTGTGTGTGTTGTGTTCGCTCCATGTGTGTGTGTGGTGTTCTCTGTGTGTGTGTGTGTGTGTGTGTATTGTGTTCTCTCCATGTGTGTGTGTTGTGTTCGCTCCATGTGTGTGTATTGTGTTCTCTCCATGTGTGTGTGTTGTGTTCGCTCCATGTGTGTGTGTTGTGTTCACTCCATGTGTGTGTGTTGTGTTCGCTCCATGTGTGTGTATTGTGTTCTCTCCATGTGTGTGTGTTGTGTTCGCTCCATGTGTGTGTGTTGTGTTCTCTGTGTGTGTGTCTTCACTCTCTCTTCCTCCTCCTGGTATCAATGGATCGGCTGCAGAGACGGCCACTTAGTGCAACTCCTCGTAAACATATTTTTTTTATTTTCCTCTCAGTGCTTTTGTCTGATTAGTCTGATTATTTGAGTAATGGGCCTCCTCGTTGTCGTCTATGCCAAATACACAAGTTTCAATTATGAAAGATTGCGTAAGTTAGCTAAAATTGTATTTCTATTCTGTCATCTCTAAAAGGATGTGCTGAAGTGATTTTTTTTTGTAATGTCACTATTTATCACAAAAACATCTGTTGCCATGGAGACCTTAAGGAGTTAATACCATAGGCCAGCGTTAGTGTATGGTGGTGTGTGTGTGTGTGGTTGTGTGTGTGTGTGTGTGTGCGTGTGTGTGTGTTTTGCCACTTTTATGTAACACCCCTCTCTCCCCACAGTGCATTGGTACAAGGCATGTTTGTTTTGATGCAAGGGTTTGTGGGATGAGAGACCCTCGCCTGAGTGTGGCACGCACGCACACACACACACACACACACACACACATCCCTCCTGGGATCGGCCTCCCAGTCCATTAGCTGTGAAGAGGAGCCATGTTTTCCACACGGTTGGGCCCAAACATTAATCTTTTCACACTTCCATTGGTGCCTGCCACACATACCCCCACTCACCCAGCCCCACCCTACCCCTACCCCGCACCCCTCCCCTCCTGATTGCTTTGTGAGAGCATTACGTTGGGGGGAAGGGGGTGCAGTAAAAAGTAAATAAAAACAGCCTCTAACCATACACACACATGTCAAAAAACAGAAAGGTCACTGCCACTCTGTGAGTTTTTAAAACGGTGACATGCACCTCTGCTGCCCCTGTGGCTGCACACACACACACACACACACACACACACACACACACACACACACACACACAGACCGCTGGTGGGTGGTAGACTTAATTTTGCGGGTGTGAGTAGTACCACGGCTGTCACGGAAGTTTTGTGCGGTGGAGAGGAGAGGAGAGAGGAGAAATGTTGAAGAAAGGAGAGGGAGAGGAGAGGAGGAGAGAGGAGAGGGAGATGTTTAGGGAGAGGAGAGGAGGAGGCAGGAGAGTAGAGGAGAGTTGTTGAGGGAGAGGGAGATGTAGACCCACAGATGTAGCTGAATGATAATTGCCTAGTAGAGTGAGAGACGGTCCTATTTTTAGAGGACTATGTATCATAGCTTAATAACACAAGCAGTAAGCAGCACATGTGTGTGCGTGTGTGTATGTGTGTGCGTGTGTGTGTGTCTGTGTGTGCGCGCAAGATGAAATCAGTGTGTGTAGGTGTGCATATCGACATGCCTCTTCACCTCTTTCCTATGCAGAAGAGCGTCCACCTCTAACTAGCCATCCATCAGAAAATCACTGCTCCGCATTGACACCTAATTGCACCCGCCACTACGGTGGCCCGGAGGCGTCTCCATAGCTGTCTGTGTGGGGTTGACTCTGGCAGAGGCGGCCGAAGTCATTAAATCTCAATCCATGGGTTTGTTCAGGCGGCGTCTCCTGCTTCCTGTGTGTGTCTGTGTGCTTTACTTATTTATAGCAGTGCGCCCCTTTTCAGCAGCGACAACTGCCTGAACAAACAGCCCATCAGACAGAGAAATATGAGATTGGATGACAGTTTCCATAGCAGTGCTACATATGTTGTGAGCTACATCATTCATAGTTTCCATAGCAGTGCCATATATGTGAGCTACATCATTAATTACTTCGCAGCATACTGTATATTGGCTCCCTCAGGTGTCGGGATATAAGAATAAAAGAATATGTTGATACACAATCCTTAACAGTGTGCTAGTGTAACAGAGGTCGTAATTCGTCCGCCGCTCACGGCCCTCGAACCCGCCACCTCGACACACACCGGCATGGGAGTCGAACGCTATAACCACTGAGCTAAAAGCCCAGGCTTCCAACTCAGTGGTTAGAAGCGTTTTTAAAGGTCCAGTATGTAGGAAATAATGGAAAATAAACTGTAACCATTCCAAAAATTATCACCATATGTTATCAGAGAGTAAGGAAACACGATGAATTGAAGTAATGGCTTATTTGACAACATTACTCTAACCCGTAAAACCCCGTAAAACCCATGAAAAAAAATGAGTTACGGGGCGGAATCTCTTGGAATTTTCGTTTATGTTTTGAACGATTAATTCTAGAATAGCGTATTAATAATGGGCTAGCGCGTCCTCCTATTTGGGTTGCCAAATTAGCAAAGGCCAACTGTCAAGTGCTGTCAGTTGTAGGCTAGTCATGAATGCCTACGCAGGCAAATTTCCAAAATTAAAACAAGAAACAAATTAAGTGGACATCGGAGGAGCTTCCTGAGATGGTGACGTCTTCGTCAAGTCTGACGCAGAGCTGGCCATATTTCTCCACAACAGGTATCCTAGGCTAAACTTCATCTGCATCGCTAACTTCAGCTAAATATGTTACGTTGGTTAGAGAGGTATTTTCTGTTTTCACTGTTTCCGTAATGTGTAGCTGGGTCATGGTTGGAGAAACGTTAAAGCAGCTGCAGGTCAACTAACGTTAGCTAAGTCTTCATTATATCTGGCAACCCAGAAGAGGCTCGCGTCTAGTGGCATGTGTCCCAAAGCCCCCCCCATGCACCTCAACCCCCTCCCCCGCACCCCCAGTCACCTTCCCATGCGTCCCAAAGCTCTGAAACGCCACACTCATCACATGCCAGAGCCAATAACATCAGATCAGATTAAAACAGTAAACAACAATGAAAAACAAACAAACAGAATGGCAGAGGCCACCTCCTGGTCCTAAACACCCCCTTCCACACACACACACACACTCCACTACCCCCTAGTCCTCAACACCCCCTTCCACACACACACACACACACTCCACTACCCCCTGGTCCTAAACACCCCCTTCCACTACACACTTTCATGCATACACAACCCACTACCACTCTGACTGTATAGGGCCATCAGAATGTCCCTTCCACACACACAGACTCACACACACAGACTCACGCACACACACATTAATTTTGCGTAGGTCTACCAGCACACCCCCAAAGCACCCCCTCAGAGTCCCCCCGCCTCCCAATCAGGCTGGAGGGCCGAGCAGCATCGTCCGTCATTAGGGGAGCGTCCAGCACCCGGGGCCTGCAGGAGACACACGCATGCACACACACACACACACACACACACACACACACACACACGCATGCACACACACACTTAGGCCTGCAGGAGACACACGCACACACACACACACACACACGCTTATCAACAGCAGACACTGATGGGACTCCCTCCACAGACATCAGCAGCCACTAATGGAGGAGAGTCTGCTCTCTTCTCTCTCTCCCTCTCTCACTGCCCTTATTCTCTCTCACTCTCTTACATCCCGACTCCCTCTCTCTCTCTCTCTCCCTCTCTCTCTCATTCCCTCTCTCTCTCTCCCTCTCTCTCATTCCCTCTCTCTCTCCTTCTCTCATTCCCTCTCTCTCTCTCCCTCTCTCTCTCATTCCCTCTCTCTCTTTCTCTCATTCGCTCTCTCTCTCTTTCTCTCATTCCCTCTCTCTCTCTCCCTCTCTCTCTCTTTCTCTCATTCCCTCTCTCTCTCTCTCTCATTCCCTCTCCCTCTCTTTCTCTCATTCCCTCTCTCTCTCTCCCTCTCTCTCTCTTTCTCTCATTCCCTCTCTCTCTCTTTCTCTTATTCCCTCTCTCTCTTTCTCTCATTCCCTCTCTCTCTCTCCCTCTCTCTTTCTCTCATTCCCTCTCTCACTGCCCTTATTCTCTCTCACTCTCTTTCATCCCGACTCCCTCTCTCTCTCTCTCTCGTCACTGTTGACATAAACATATACTGTATGATAAAGCATGACTGTAGCCAGCCATATGGAATACATAAGGGATCATGCCGGATGCTTTGCGTTGTGTGTGTGTGTGTGTGTGTGTGTGTAGGTGGGTAGGGTGATGTGGATGGTTTTTTTCATAGTACAAGTCCCCTGTGACAGTCATCATTTTCATCTCACAGCTGCTCAAAGAGGCCCCCAGAAACGGTACATGCAGATGTTGCAGATGTTTCAGTACAATAGATATGAAAGGTGAAATGTGAAAACAAAGATGAGGAAATCAGCAGATTACAGCGAGTGATTTACTCTGCACTGACCAGCTATCTTTTTAAACATGCAGCGCATCATATTCATCTTCCTTTGCCATCATTCTGTCAAATTATTGTGTGACATTTAAAAGTGACAGTGACATATTGCTCACAGTTTGGCTGGGTGTACGTGTGTGTGTGTGTGTGTGTGTGTGGCTGGGTGGGGGATAATATTCTTTTAAGTTTAATAATAAGACTGTAGTTTTCAGCACCTGGCATAAATAAAAAAAAAAAACGTGAATAACTTTTTTCCCTTACCTGAATACATGAATTGTTTATTTTTGTTATTATTATTTTCTTGTCCTGTGGAATCAAACAGCGGAAAGAATGTCCTCACACATGAAAGTATGAATTCACAGCTCCATGTCAATGCAGCTCAGGGGCGGAGTGGGGCACTAAAATCCACCGGGGAAATTCTGACGGCACAGACCCCCCCCCCCAAACATGCACACACATCAATAGCACAAACAAAATATATAGTGCTAATGCAATACAACAAGCCAATCAACCACAAACCAGGCACTTTCAATAAATGTGTAAGGAACTAGATATGCAACAGTGCAGTATAAAAACAGCTTTGTGGGTGGATGGAAATTTAAAGCATCATGCAAGGACATATCTGGGTATCATAGCACTCCAATAGTTGCTGTATAAATTTAAAAAAGGCCTAGCCTACAGACAATGTCAACCTAATAACACAGGTAATTAAATAATTGAAAAAAAAAAAACAGGCACTTTGAATAGGTTTGTACGAGAACGATTAAAGTAAGCCTATATATTTGAAATGATTTTATTTGGATAGCCCCTTGAGATGTATCATCTCGTTTTCGAGGGGGTCCAGGACAAAATACAGTAGAAACAAGACACACATATAGACACAATACATAACAGAAAAACAGAACATAACAAGACAATCAACACAATAAGAAACTCAAAACAAACAACAATAACAACAAAAACACACAGAGCCTACAATTACAGCATAATAAGTAACAGGGAATAATGAAGATTCAGAGTATATCCAAGCGTTACTGTAAATAAAGATGAGAAAAATGAAGAAAATAGAAAGATTGAGTGGATCAGTAGCTAAACAAAATCAAGTGGTTCAGTAGCTAGAGAAGTATGATAAAATAGTTAAAGTCTACATGTACAGTTAGTATGAAAATGAGTTGCCAAGGCATGTTTGAACAGTCTGAAAAATGAGATGGAGCGAACATTTGCTGGTAAGTTATTCCAGTCAGAAGGTGCTTTAAACATGAATGCTCTTTTTGACGTGGATTTGGAGACAATAGGTACTGAGAGGAAAAGATGTACAGTGTGTCTTAAATAATGAGTGGAGGAAAAAGGAACTAAGAGCTGTTTTAAATAAGAAGGATAGTTGAAATGAACACATATAAAGATAAATTGCAACCAGTGAATCTGTCTTCTTATATGTGGTGTGGGTAAATCAAGAAGTTGATACATTGTACAGTGGTGAGTTGTGAGTGAGCAGTTAAGAATAAATCTACATAATCTATTATAAATTATCGTAAGAGGAGCAAGAGTAGTATTAGAAGCAATGCAGTACACAGAATCAGCATAATCCAAGATTGGCAATATAAATTGAAGAGCAATCTTTTTTCTGACCTTAAATGGGAAACATTTTCTAGAACGGTAAAGGAGACCAAGACTGTAATTCAATTTATGTACAATGTGATTAATATGGCAGTCAAAAGAAAGCTCAGAATCAAGATATACGCCCAGATATTTAATATAGTTAACTTTCTGCAGAGTAGTGCCATCCAAACAGGAAATACGACATGAATTAGTTTTGCATTTGGATTTAATATTCTGTCGAGTGCCAAAAATCATAGTGTGTGATTTATTTTTATTGAGGAGTAACTTATTAGCTGCAAGCCAATGTTGTAAGCTAATAAAATCATACTGTAAATCTGCTTCATCTGTACTAAATTTGTATGTGAGGTGTATATGACCGTGTCATCAGCATAAAGCTGAACAGAGCACTTACAAATAGAAGGGAGATCATTAATAAATATGGAGAAAAGAAGTGGACCAAGTGTTGATCCTTGAGGCACACCACACTGCAGAGTTACTGTGTCAGATTTTATTCCATTAATAGCCACACATTGTTTTCTATTGTGAAGGTATGAATTGAACCAAAGTAATGCAGTGTGTGACAGGCCAATGGTATGGAGTTTATCTAGGAGAATGTAATGATTAACCAAATCAAAAGCCTTTGTCAAATCAATAAAAATTGCACCAGTTAGATCAGAAGTATTCGAAGCAGTAAGAATGTAATTTGTTAATTTTAGTAGGGCAGTAGTTGTAGAGTGATTTGACTGAAAGCCGGACTGAGAAGGTGACAGGATATTATTTTCATTAAGATAACATGACAGTTGGTTATAAATTAGTTTTTCAAACACTTTAACAGCACAGAATATAGAAATTGGTCTATAGTTGTTCAAATCTAGTACATTGCCTCCTTTATGTATGGGAGTAATGCGTGAACATTTCCAAATGTTAGGTAATTCATAGGTGGACAACGACATATTGAAAAGATCATATAAAGGATACATAAGTACATGAGATGAAAGTTTTAAGAATCTGGCTTCGATACCATCCAACCCAGGACCACTACTCATTTTGAGATCTTTTAAGGCATTCTGTACTTCCACAGGCATTATAGTTCTAAAGGAAAATATGCTGTTAGTAGACCGTAAGTTATTAGGTTGTAAATTACCACACATAAATGATTCGGGCACTAAGGAAGAGACTGATAAGAAATGCTTATTGAAGGCTTGGGCCATCGCAAATGGTTCTTGTAAGATTTCATTTTTAACTTTAATTTGCTTAGGTACAGATTTGTTAGATACATTAGTTATTGATTTGATCTTAGACCAGAATTGTTTAGGATTTTTGATGTCTTCAGTAAGGGAGTCTTTGTAATAGCAAGATTTAGCATTTCTTGTCATAGTTTTACTTAGATTTCGTAGCCTCCTGTATTCATCCCAATCAGCAGGGTTCTTAGACTTACGGAATGAAGCCCAAGCAGCATCTCTCTGCCTGAAAAGAGTAATCAAATCAGCGCTTATCCAAGGAAGGTGCCTGCCTTTTACTTTGATAGTTTTCATGGGAGCATGTTTGTCAATAACTATATTCAGTTCTGAGTGTAAAAAATCCCACGCATCTTGGACACTTGGTATTAACTGATACCTATCCCAGTTAATTGAAATTATATCATTAATAAATTGATCTACATTTAGTTTTTTATATTGTCTAATTGTGATTAGTTTGGGAGGTAATTTAGGCAGTTTGATTTTCCATATACAGTACACAATTGCATGGTCGCTGAAACAATCCGACATAATTCCTGATTTTAAGAACCTGTGTGGATGAGAGACTAGTATCCACTGAACACTCTACCCACTCTCCCATCACTGACAGCCCCCCCACCCACCAGCCAACCAGGAACCTAGGATCCTGTCTACAAACCCCCCCCCCCCCCCCCCCCCCCCCAACACCGCCATGTGGAACTGCACTGTGACTGCGCAGCCAAACGTGTTGCTGCTTCACATCAAGCCTGATATACTTGAATTACTGCATACTGCATATCAATGTAAATATACAGGTCACACAAGCACAAGTTTAAACTTCATGTAACTGTTAAGACTATAGAAATATACAACACAACTACCTCTATTTTTTTTTTATATATATGTCCTATATTTATATTTTGATACATACATGTTCTATATTTCAGTCTTGCACTTTAATTTAATGTTTATTGTCTATGGCTATGTCCATAGTATGTCTATGTCTGTATTTAAAGCATGTCTATGTCTGCATGGGAAAGTAAGAAACGAAATTTCAATTCTTTGTATGACCAGTGCATGTAAAGAAATTGACAATAAAAGCCGACTTGACTTGACTTGACTAGTATCCAGTCAAGCAGGGACTGACATGTTGCTGTAACACGGGTAGGTTCACTGATTAACTGGGTTAGATTAAGATTTCCAAAACTATTTTTATCCTTAGTAGCAGATTTATCAAGCCAATTCTTGTTGAAATCACCCAATAGTATTAGCTCGTTTGTGTCTTTGATAGAATTAATGGTAGAGATCATGTAATTTATAGATTCAGCAGGAGCAGAGGGAGGTCGATATATATTTCCGATGGTTATATACTTATTTGCATGCAGAGTTATTTTTACAAAAATGCACTCAAAGTGCAGGGGTTCAATATCTGGCATAATTAACTCTGAGACTAGATTAGAAGACACATAAGTAGATACACCACCACCTCTTGCACCTCTATCAGCTCTATATAAAACATAATTAGCTAGTTCGATTTCATTGTTAGGTATTTTATTAGTAAGCCAGGTTTCAGATAAAGTAATAACAGCCGGTTTATACTGTTCAACCCATACTCAAAGAATATCAATTTTAGGTAGTAGACTTCTTATGTTTAAGTGTACTATTTTCAGACCTTTATCACCGTCCAGTACGATATGTTTAAGAAAGTAAATTCACTGAACAGACATTGTAGAACTGAATAAGTAATAGAGAGTAAATTGTAGGACTCAAAATGATAAAGTAAGTAGTCATTGAAATTAAACATACAATAAACAACATAACGCATAACCAATTCACACACACAAAGACACGACAGGACAACAGAACACAAATACAAGACTAGCCTATTAATCCAGGTCCCCATGCCCAGATTTTTTGGTGAGTAAACCCCCCCCCCCCCCCCCCCCCCCAAAAAAAAAGCCATTCTGAGCTTGGCCTGTGACACAGAGAAGACATTAGAGTGGCTCAAAACAAAACTTTTATTAATATATTAGCCTAAGTCAGTGCCTCTGACAGATCATTTTTAAATTGTTAAGGATAATTCTTATGATCACATATATGAAAGATAAATGCAAGAGGAAAATATTAAATATCCTAACAGGAGCAACAGAATCTGCATCAGGGAAGTCTTAAGCCTTACTGTGGAGACAATTTATGGCAAACACTACCACGCATCAACTCATGCATTAACTTAACTTAGCAGCCGAATACCAGAGGAAACGTTTAGATAGACTACGCTTGATTTAAGTCATAAAGCATATTTAGAATGGCTGCGGAAACAACGTAACAAAATAAAAGATGAAGGAGGAGAGAGACAAACAACAGAAAAAGTGTAGCCTGGGCTACACTACCTAGGAGAGTTCATGGAGGAGTTAGAGGATGGAGTAAAAGCAGCTTCAGCTTCCTTGTGATCGGTGAAAACACGTTTTTCTCCATCAACTACAACATTCAAAGTGCAAGGATAACGAAGGGAATACTCGAGACCCATATCCCGGAGCCTCCGTTTAACCGTAACGAAGGCTTTACGTTTCGTTGTCAAGTTAGCGCTGTAGTCCGGGTAGATGAAGATGCGGCTGCCATTAAATGTCAGATCTTTTTTTTCCACGAGCTAGGCGAAGGATCTTTAATTTATCCTGAAAATGGCTCAGCTTTATCAGGATAGGCCTAGGGCTGGGACTCTCTTGAGAGTGGACTTTGTAGACAAAGGTGCGGTGTGCCCTCTCGATAGCCGGCGGCGTGGGGAAATCGCCTTTGCCCAGGAGTTGAGGGATCAGACCAGCCATAAATTCGAGAATGTCACGGCCTTCTGTGGCCTCTGGTATCCCGAGAAAGCGAAGATTTGCAGATCTGCTCCTATTTTCAAGATCCTCGAGCTTATCAACCAGGTATTTATTATCACTTTCAAGTTGTTCCACCCGGGTAGTGAGATTGGTCAGATTGTCTTCATTTATTCCGACACGTTGTTCCAGTAGCGCTACATGATCACCTAATGTGGATAGGGATCTCTCCATTCCACTCAAGGTATCAAAAATCGGATCAACTTTAGTGTCAAAGTAATTCATTAAATCATGTTTGACTTGATGGATGGTATCGTACAGAGACTTCCTTTGGATTGCATCCATTGTTACGTCCCTTCATCAAGCAGTCACACAACTTGTTAAATTAATCCCACTACCGGTAATTTGTTAATTGTAACTTAATATTAGGCAATACATAGCCACAGGTTTAAGATGAAAAGAGAAGCAAGCAGACCATGACTCAGACAGGCTCACTCACGCTGCGGCCATCTTGATTTTAGGCTTACATATAGACCAGGGGTGTCAAACTGATATCAGGCAGTGGGCCGGACTTGTTGGAATGAGACCTCACGGGGGCCATCATTGTCGTGGTCATTTTCATCTCTCTGCATGGGTATAGGAGTGCTGTTAGATGATTTGCTTCTTTACTATGCCCACTTATGAGCAAACTAGTAAAAATCCTGTACTGCTGTCACATACTGCTATTTCCTCTTAAAATATCCTACTTCCATGTCAGTTTTTTCAGCTACTTCCTTCTTAAGGATGATTTAATCAATTTATCATATCATAGAGATATTGCTTATTACACATTGTTGAAGACAACTGGATGTGAATATCTCTTTTTTCTCTAATTTTCCCTTCCTACCCAAAACATCTAGGGGGGGCCGCATGAATCCTGCTGGCGGGCCTGATCTGGTCCCCGGGCCTTATGTCTGACACCCCTGAGCTAGACAGTTTCAATGAGTTCCACAAACCATTTATCAGCCTGAGTGGCCCACTAATTAGTCATTAGGCCTAGGCCACATATCAACATAAGACTAGCTTGTGCTAGTTTCTGCCTAGCAATAACGTCAATGCTTTAGCTCCACTAACCTTGCTCTCTGCCTTCCATCCATATGTAAAACAGCAAGCAACCACGCAAATCCGTCGACTGTCAAAACTCCTGTCGCTTTCCTCGAACTTGATCGTTTGTAGGGTCATGCCATTAGACGAGGGGCCGCTCATTTATCCCCCTACATTTCTGTAAATAGACTTGACCTGCAATAGGTTCATTGGATAAACCAGAAACACATTCCCCATTTCCAGGAGGCTTTGCTCCATTCTAGCTTAGGCTTACGTTAATTTAAGTACAAACAAACAAATTACATTGTCATTTTTTATTTGTGATGAAAGTTCTGTAATGCCTGAATAAGACAAAAATGAATTAAGATAAAAAATTAAGGCTAGCCTACACAAAAATCAGCATGGGAGAGATGAGTGTGCAGGGTAACCATGAATGACATATAGACAGTGAGCAAGTGGTATAAATATTGGTTGGACTTCCTAAACATTAAAGTGTGAATCTCAGAGATTTTCACGGAAAATTCTTTGCAATTGCAAGGTCGATGGCTGCGGACGACTCATGGCCGCTATAATAGCTCTATGGGCCGGCCCGCACCGCGCAGACTCCTCGGCCGGCCCACCGGGAAAACTCCCGATCGTCCCGATTGCCACTTCGCCACTGCTGCAGCTGGTGTCCCAGTGAACCTAGAAAAAGCATTAGCTGTAAGGATCTGTATTCACAGTGTGTGTTCCTATAGCATGTGTTGTAACGGCTCCTTCACACAGCTGCATGCGTTGCGTTGCTGGAGACGCATCCCATTCACTTTACATGGGCTCACGTCATCCATTGCCGAACTGAATTGTGGGTCCGTTGCATCGCGTTTCTCCGTTTGAGTGTGAATGTTCATATGTTTGCATGGGTGTACACGTGCATGTGTGTGTATGTTTGTGTGTTTGTGTGTGTATCTGTGTGTGTGATGTAGGAGGTCTGCTGGTGTGTGTGTGAGTATGTGATGTAGGAGGTCTGCTGGTGTGTGTGTGTGTGTGTGTGTGCAGAGAAGACAGCATCATGGAGAGACAGTAATAGTGCAGAGTCTCCTCCTACTCCAACAGCACTGCTCAGCTGACCGCAGTCAGAGACCAGCTGGAGGTCTGGAGTGACACACAACACAGAGGCTCCTCACATCCCCCGACACGACACAATGACCTACACATCCCCCTGACATGACACGACACACACAACACGCGGCTCCTCACATCCCCCGACAGGACACACACAACACAGCGGCTCTTCACATCCTCCGACACGACACGATGACTCCTCACCTCCCCCAGACACGACGCGATGACCCTCACATCTCCCCAACAGGACACGATGACCCTCATATCCCCCCGACACGACACGACACGATGACCCTCACATCCCCCTGACACGATGACCCACAACACAGACGCTCCTCACATCCCCCTGACACGATGACAAGTCACACCAGGTGAGGAGGAACATATCGACCCTGATTGCATTGGAACAGGAAAAAAAGAATTATGCGTGTTGAAAAAAACATATAGACGGGCCCTTTTCTTGTGCGAGCAGTTTCTTCACAGACGTATTGATTCTTCCCGGGGAGAAGTGAATTACATTCGATCCAATTTGGTTCCCCACACTCTCTCTCTCCCTCTGCGGAAAAACACACTACTGATTTGCATGAGGGCTTCTGTTATTAAACAGCCGCAGGGAACATTGGAACACTGGAAGGGTCGAGTCCGGAAGGGTCGAGTCTGGGGGCGTTATCTCTAGAGTGGATCTAGCCTGCCAGGAAAGGTGTGGCTTTGCCCAGACTTACTTGTTAAGGGTGTGGCTTTGCTCATTAAGGGTGTGGCTTTGCTTGTTAAGGGTGTGGCTTTGCTCAAAGGCCAGTTTTCCCAGAGTAACTTGTTAAGGGTGAGGCTTTGCCTATTAAGGGTGTGTGTGATGTTAGGGTGTGTCTGATGTGCGGCCACTGTAACATCTCACCCAACCGCCAGCGAGTAAAACACCACTGATGATGATCCAAAGATGAACCACACACACAACGCAAAAAAAGCTTCTTACGTAACTCCTCTTCAAAGGGAGAAAAGCAAACAGGGTTTTCCATCAGAGAGTAATTGGCCCACAAGCACGAAGGGGGGAGAGCCGGATTATAATGCCCCTCAGTGGAGAGGACTGAGCAAACGAGTCCAGCTCGATATTGGCCAGCTGTTAAATATCCCGGCTGACAGCGGCGCGGGGTCGTTAATGATCGCCCGTGCCAGGATCTCCGCTCGCTCTGTATCCCTTTCGACCTTTATCTCATGAGGAGAAAGTCAATGATCTGCCACTGAGCGCCGCCGGCCTGCCTGCCTGACCGCCTGCCGTGGACCTCCCTGTCTTCACAGAGCACACGGTCAGATTGAATGCGCCAGGTCCGATCATTACGGTATTAGCCAGAGCTACTGTCATCATTATTCACTCAAAGGTCTAAACGCATAAAGCCTCTCAGGGATTTGAGGAGGAGGAAGAGGAGGAGGAGGAAGAAGATGATGATGAGGAGGAGTGTACAGCAAGGTCTGAAGCACAACAAAAGAAGCAATAACAGGGCTGTCCCAGTTTGATTGAGACATCCATTATGAATCAGAAGAGCACGCATACATAATGCTGTTGTGAAAATGCACTTGATTTGATTTAATTGCTTGATTCTTCCGACTGCTTCAAGCTGCCACTACTGCCCAGATAGTTATCCACAAGACTGTAGCCTGTAATAGCTGCCCAGAGAATAACTATCCCCTACTGTGGTCAGGCACTGGGCTTATGTGGACCTCTACAGGTCAAAGGTCAGGCTGTCTGGGTTACGGTTATGTCAAGGTTACGGTTAATAGTGTGGTGTATTATGTTGTAGGCAATGTTATAAATGCTATGTGTTCGCACCTGTTCACCATATCTTCTGGGTATTAAATATACTAAATCACAATGCAATGTTTTATCATCTCCAGAAGACATCATAAGCACATGCAGGACAGCAACATTTCAGATTTACCCCAAATAAACTAAAACACCATGAATGAGATATTCCGCCAAGTTTTCTACACTAGTGACACTAAAAGACTAACGACAAAAGTTACAGAGGTTAAACTTGAAGAAAGCGGATCAGTTTGATAGGATAGGGGGTAGGGGTGGGGCGTGTCAGGCAGACATGCGTTTGGTCTTTCGTTTTTCTTGGCTGTCCAGCGAGAACACCAATTTGCGGATTTGTACTGCTCTCTCAGAGAGAGAGAGAGAAGGAAACACACTCTCTAATGGTTATTTAATAGCCAATGAAGCACAAAATTAATAGCTGAAATCAAACTCTGAGAGAAGAGAAACTCCTGCCTGGGAGAAACAAGGTTGCCTGCGGAACACCTTTCTGATCCTCTAGCAGATTCCTCCGCACTTGTCCCCGACTCACCCTGTACCATGCAGTGGGTTGACAAATTGTATCCACATTTTAAGCACACTATTCAGGCAGGGGACATGTCTTATAATCATGGATACCTTTCTTGTCTGGGCTGTCACCAGAAATGTGAGATAATTTAGGAGTGTCAGGTATTGGTAATAATGAGGTATGTCAAAACCTGGCACTTTTAGTGGCACTAAAAATAACATGTGCCCGATATGAGTCAACCATCAGGGTATTACTATTTCACAGTAAGAAAACTGAGTGCAAGGACCTTATAGTGTCTGTCATAAATGCAAAAGTTTATTTGCTACTTGAAATCCAAATCAGAAATACTGGTAACACTTTATTTTAAGGTTCACATGTTAGCCACTTATACATACCTAATTAATGCCTGTATTAGTGACTTGTAAGGCATGTGTTAGGCAACATTAATCATTTGTTAGGCATGCATTCACAAATTTCTTGTTCATGACGAATTAGGCCTTTATTTTTTATATAATCTTAAAAAATACCTAGTAAGCCTTGATCTCTACTTGCTAATTAGTACCGGTATTAAGTACCAAAAGAGAATATGTATAACCTACTAGTATACTGTCTGAATAAATCCCGAATAGTGGGGGAACAGTTGTAGAATAAGCAATATGGCTCAACCTCATTGCTCAGGTTGCTCTGTCAAACAACACTTAACAACTGGGAGATTGGCTCCCATTCTAAAGTGTAAGTCTTATATATTATTCCTGTTCACCCACTTTTTGTACTAACTACTGCTCCTAGACCATTTGAGCTATCGAAGCGGTTCAAACTCCAAAAATTCAGGCCCGAACCGGTGTAACTTGCGTGTTACTTTCGTGTCGCTGGCCCTTGTCGTTTTCGAGGTATTCCCGTTTTTCAGCATTTTTGGGCCCCATTGAAATGAATGGCGGAATGTTCAGTATTATAATTCTGATTGTGACATCACAGCTCTAATTGTTTAAGCTTGCACCTGGCAGAGTTCTGAGCCATCTGGCACTGTCTAATGGGCTGGGCTGGACTGTCTGTGTATATGAAGGTGTGTGCATGTAACTTTTGACCCGTATGTCCGATTTTCATAAATGAGGTACCATTGGAATCCTTGAATGAAGCCCAGTTCAATGCCTTGCCAGCACCAAGTGTAAAGGTCATGTAAAAAAAGATGGCAGAGCGCTTTGCGCTCTTTTTTTTTTTAAAAGTGAATCCATGTTCATACAGGTCATTTAAAAAATAAAAAAACTTTTTCCCAGTCCATTCAGCCCAGTTAGCTCGATTCAAACTAAGTCATGTATACAGTTGTATAGATTATAACATTGAGAAACACACATTCATACAGATATTATGCACATCCACGCAACACTACTATTCAAGTTAAGTTACTCATCATTGCCCGGCAAGAAGTCCACAATCAATTCAATTGTCTTGCCACGATCTGTGGAGCTGACAATGTTAAATTACTATAGGTTCTGTATGCTATTTAAAGCCGACCTAACGATGAGTCCCTTCATGATGGTGTGTTGCAATGCATTCTGGGTGCTGTGCTGTGATTCGACGGCTCGTCACCTGACCCACCAAACAACGATGCTTGAAATAAACGTAGAGTAAAAATAAATCGCTACCAAGGCTCCAAATAGCAACACACTTACACCGTAGCATAATGAGGGTATCTACATGTAAACCGAAGCATTGAGAACTGTGTAAGTCTACAGGCAGTTTATTAAAAAGAAAAACAGTACCGTTCACGTCTCGTTCACATATACAGACGGGCGCCGTCTTGGGAAAACAGAACTCTCTGGGATGTGGCGTAAATCTCGCGTGAAACCTTGTTGCCACAGCAGGGAAGAGGCAACAGGATACACACGAAAGATACACACGATACACACGGAATTCGAACGTATTTGAAGACATCGAAGAACGAACCCTTTTAGTTTGATGGACGTCCTTATCAGTCTATCAGTCTAACTTATGAACGTGTTGGGTCAACGTCAACGATAAGTAAGTTAGGCTAACGTAAACGTTAGTTATTTGCTGTTGTCATATGCTTTACGTGATGGCCATTCATCACACTGTTTGGATGTTAGCTTCTACTTGGCAGTCTAAATCAGAATTACCTTAGCTCTCAGTAAGTTAACGTACAGTTTATTATAGTCATGTGATTTACATAAAGTAGTAAACAACAGTAATGTTAAACGTGTCAACAAGTTAGATTCTACCCCACAAGCCACAATAGGGAACGTTCAAGTAAGCGTTAGCACATATACAAACCTATTAATGTTAGCTAACATGCTAAGCATTGAAAATGAATGCGTTAGCAATAGCCACTGCTTTTTTTGAGCTGACAACTAAGCCCTTGTGACGCCCCAGCTAGTCAGTGCTGGGTCTTGTCGCGCTTCCTGCTCTTTGTCTGTGTTGGCTCTGCTGCTGTTCTGTGTGTGGCCTACAGGGGGAGCTCTGCAGAATGGCGTGGGCTAATTGCGCCAGCGATTAGGGCAGGATATAAGCGGGTCCCGGGAGCCTGCTTCAATCTCTCTCTATCTCTCTCTCCGCTTCCGCTGACTGCCGTTCCAGAGTTGCGGGGTGCTGTCGTTGCGGCCGGGCGGGCTGCGCCCTGTTCGTTTCTTTTGGTTTTGCACTTCACCTCACTATGCTGACGTACACTACAGTCTTGCTTTACTCTTCATTCACTGACTTTTGTACATAGTTCATTTATTTAATAAATATCTTCTTAATTTTGAGCAGCGTGTGGTCTCCCCTTTTATGTTATGTTTGCCTTGAGCCGGGCAGGCACAACACCCTGGAAATGCGTTAAAAACGTAATCAGCCAAATTGACTCACTTCTTAAGACCCTTGGTATGGTGTTACAACGATGTGGAGTCGAAATGTAAATTGTTAGTATGGTTTTAATTAGAGATGCACCGATATGGAATTTTAGGGCCGATAACGATAACCGATATTTACTGGTTTGTTGTGGCCGATACCAATACGATAACCGATAATATTACTCGAAAAAAATGAGTGAAAAGTGATTTGGGGAAAGAATTTAATAAGTATAATTTTATTGCAGTAATTTTACCTACCACCAAATGATGGACAGAACTCATAATAGTCCTCAATAGTACGGCAGTCAACAACATAACAGTAGCCTAGCCCTACAGTATGTGTGGCTCCTTTAAGTGAACCTGACGTCAGTGAATTGCGAGTGAGTGGCTAGAGAGTTTGAATCGTTTTCATTTAGGACTAAACGCTCATAAACGGCTCAGCTTGGAATAAGCTACAGTACAGCAACCAAATCAGAGTTTGTGAGGGAAACTTTAGTTGGTTTAGTTTCAATTGCGGGTAACTGAATAAAGCTGCAACTCCTCAGACTGTATCTTATGTCTGTCTACTCTGTTGCGCACAACCTGCTGCAGCAGAAATGAAAGGCGTTAGCCCCGAAGCCCCGAACTTATTATGATGACCTGTCTAGAACTGAAGCACGAATGGTTAGCATATTTCTAGGTAATAATACAAAACCCAAGCTAAAGTAATGCAAATATAATACTAAAACACAACTTAGAACTAGGCCTACTTATGTACTCGTCCCACTAACGAGTTTGTTTATTTGTTTCCCCGACCAGGGCCCAGTTTCCCGATAACGACGGAGACACGCTCTTAAGAGGGTTTTCTACGATTCATCTTACGATCGTTCGTTTGGTTTTTCTGACTGTTTCCCGAACATGCTCATAGCGTGAACGCACATGCACTGCTCTTAAGATGCTCTTAAGGGGAGCTGTCCACGTTAATAGTTCTGAAATATCCTCTGATTTGATGGTGATGTCAGGTGACTGCACGTCACAGCTATAGGCCTACCGTTTAAGCTTCGGATCTAGGCTACACATTAATTCACATCAATACGAAAATAGAAACACTGACATCTGCATGTAAGCATCCCAAGTAGGTTATATACCACACACAGACATAAATAATTGTAATTAAGATTAGATTGTTGCACCATTGCAATACTAAAATATAGCCCTCACTTAGCAAAGATAATGGCAACGTCTCGTTTCATAACTTGATTGCATTTTTGTCCGCTTTTCATCACACTATTATGACCATTAAATGTAGGCTATGCTATTTTGCACGCTAAAATGTAATTCATCACAGGTAAACACAATAAAGAATGGGAACGTAAGTTGGATTATGTATTCTAAGTTGTAATTCCTCTGTATGTCCTGTTGGTGACCTCAGTGCGAAGTACTTTTAAGACGCTCTTATCCGGTAACGAGAACTCTGGAGCACTTGTAGATCTACGAGTGTTTTCACGACGCTCTTAAGCTACGATGGTTTCGGGAAACAGTCGGCAAATCTTAAGACGTTCGTAAGAGGGACTTTACGACGTTCTTAGGCTTAAGATGCTTTCGGGGAACTGGGCCCAGTGCGGTAAAGTGCAAACACACCAGCACAAGACGGCTCTAGATAGGGCTGAGCTCCGCTCTGTTAAGGTTAAATGGCGGATCATTCACGAGAGGATTTTGAGATGCACAGATTCCCAAATGAACGCATATCCACAGATTTTGTTAGAGTGGTGAAATACATTCACACCGCTGACATTATATTGAGGAAAAAGTATAGCCAACTAAGCTCAAGTAGGCTAGCTCAGTGTAGCCAGACGTAGGCCTAAATTAGGACTTTAAAAAATATCGGCGCAAATTATCAGCCAGAATTCTGTTATCGGACCGATAATAATATTTTCATTTTTTCACTTATCGGCTAATAATATATCGGCCGCCGATATATCGTGCATCCCTAGTTTTAATGTGTAAACAGACCAACCGCGATTTTGCAATGAAGTGAATGGAGTCATTTTAGGTACTACTTTCACGAGGTCTGTAGTTCTGTCAAAATGTATCTTATCTTTAAACAGAATACATGGTTATCTTCCTTAGACTTCGTAGATGTAGTTACTACAATTTGGAGGCGAAATTCGAAGTGTAAATATGGTTTTAATGTGTAAACAGAACAACCGTGATTTTGCGAGCTAGAAAAAAGGAAGTGAATGAATGAATAGTTACTGCTTTTCTGAGGGCTGGCGTTCTCATAAAATTGACGTAATCTTTGAAAAGACTACCTGGTTATCTTCCTTAGACTTCGTAGATGTAGTTACTACAATTTGGAGTCGAAATTCAGCTTTTTAACAACAGAAATGTTAAAAGCTGGTATTGTGTTTCCTGAATTCTTACGTTCAGGCATTCAAATGAAATGTAAAATAGCAAATATATACTCTATCAGTGTATGATGCTTGCATGAGGGAAACATCCCATAACAACGGCACCCATATAATTGCTGTTGTTTTGAGAAGTATTGCTCATGCAAGCATCATGCAACAATGCAAAAACAATGAAACTATTGTAGGCCTAATTATATTTTACATTAGTAAAGCAGTACTCTGATATGCATGCTTTCACAAACTTTTGTGAACAATCTTAGCACTTTAAACATTGACTGTTTTGAAGTGCATGTATAGCAATATAGTATAAAAATAATAATAATTTTGATATCATTACAATTTGATGGGGGGTGGGAGGAGGGGGTGGGTTCATGTAGGTGGGCCCTATGACCCCAAAGTATGCCTTGACTGGGCCTCAGGTCAAAGAAGTTTGAGAAAGGCTAGTGATGGGGACGAGACCGCCTATGCCGAGTCCGAGACAAGACCGAGTCTTTGAAGGGTCGAGACCGAGTCCTTTAGGAGTCGAGACCAAGACCATAAAAACATGTCAGTTTTCATATTCATGATTTAATATCACCCCAATTAATAATCAACAGTTAGGCCCAGGCTTGGAATTTCACCATTTTAGGGGCAAGGCCACTTGGCCTTCAGTTGGGCATATTTGGTGGGGGGCACAAAGGCCACATGTCAGGGCACCAAGGCCAAAGTTAACTATACAGTAGTAGGCTATAAAAATAATCAAAGTTGTATTTAGCCTATTCACAGCAGTAGACCTGAATCACTGTATGAAACATTACAAAAACATGAAACATGACATATTACATAGAACTGTAAATCATCTGATCATCTAATATTTAGATGTCTAGGCTATATTTAATATTTATATTTATTTTATATTTGGCCTGTTATGGAATGATGTATTGAACAATTTAAGCACAGCTCAGCTTTAAGAAACTGATGCAACCTAGATGCATGCTTAGCATTTTTTGATCATTAAGACTCATTTCACAAACTCTTACTCAGCTGTATATCCTCTGATTTTAATATTTACCTATATCTAGGCAATATTTGTAACATTTATTTTGTATTTGGCCTGAAATCATGAAGAACGATTTAAACACATTTTGAAACCTAAAGACCAAAGTTAGAGACATGAATGTAGACCTTGCTGCAGATTACATTTTTAATTTAACCGGAATACTATATTAACGGAATACCGGAATGGCTTACTGTACAGGGGACTGCTTTACACCTTTGTGTTCGGTACGGTCTGCTGTTTATTCTGATATATGGTTTGTCATGTGTTGAACGAAGGGTTCGTGAAGTATTCCACCAAGATGAATGGGTAGGGAGATGGGTGTAGCACCTTATGTAGACGTTATGATTACATTTAATTATATTATTTACTTTTCTCACGAACCGTTCACCACAGCAATTAGCGGCTAACATTGTTTAAAAGCTGAGAAAAAGCTCTTTCATGTGATGTGATACATGTGCCTGTGTGATGAGTAGGCTTAGCGATTGCGAGTATTTCAACTGAGAAGAATGGGTGAATTTGGACGCACTTTCTGTCTTGCCATGTGCTGTCATTTTCTCCACTGTGTAAGACTGAATTAGTTTGCGCTGTGATGCTAAGATTATTTTGACAGGCTATAGGCTAAAGGCCAACAAGGGGCAAAGACGTGGCCGCCGTGAAATTTCATTTAGATTTTTTTTTTTATATGAACAGAAAAAAATGCGTTGGTCTCGAGGACTCGGTTTGAAATTACGAGTCCTTCTCCTCCCACTGTGGTCCGAGACCGAGTCAAGACCGAGTCTTTGAAGGAACAAGTCCGAGTCAAGTCCGAGAAAGCAGAAATCGGTCTCGAGACCGGACTCGAGTCTGAGACCGGACTCGAGTACTACATCACTGAGAAAGGCTGATGTAGACGACAAAGCAGCAAGGAGGCGTCGGTTGATCATTTAAACAAGTTTTATGACAAGGTCGATGAGGGTGGGAAAAATCGTACATTTCTGTGCAAACTTTGCCCGCACTTCAGTCACATTCAGTCACATTGTCTTTTAAGAAAATGCAGTCCATTTTTCGGTTCCAGCAGCCAACCTCAGAACTGACCCTTCAGGCCTCTCAGGAGGCGCTGGCCTTCTAACCTAGTGACCACCATAGCAACCAGCATAGCAACCACAATATTTATGCGTTTTAGCTTATTGGATGTTGCTTTAATGCAGATAACTTTTGATCCATGTGCCCGATTTTCATAAATGAGGTACCATTGGAATCCTTGGATGAGGCCGAGTTCCATGCCCCTGATCAAACCCACTCTTACAGTTCCTCGGAACCGCAAATCTAGTTTTAACAAGTTCTCGTTGTTCTGTCTTCCACATTCATGAAAGGTTTGGTATGAATGTTGAGTCATGTCTCATGAAACAGTCTTGAATGCTTTATGTGCAGTTTATGACAGCTGCTATGCATATGTTATGAACTCACCCGTCAAGTAAAGTGTTACCATTTGGGAGCGTACCTATGTTCCCCGCTATTTGTATGGGACCGGGGAACATAGGACCCTTTTTGTAGAAAAGGGTCCTATGTTCCCCGCCTTGTATCTGACCACGGAAATTGCATGGGATATGCTTGCGAGTGCACATTTCGTGCACAAACGGTAGCAAAGTGTATTTTTCTGTCAATGTTGCTTGCCGTATCACACCAGGTAGACCTACACATACGCGCACGGTGCAATATTGACACAAGCCAGAAGGGCGATTTTCCTAACTTCCACGTTGAGTATAGCGGAGTAAAAGAATAGATGAAGAACATTTTTTATAACATAGGCCTACAATGGTTTTACTTGTGTAGTGCTTCTTTACTGAATATAACGAGTTCAAAGTTAACATTCTAGGTAACTTAGCATTGTCCGCTTCAGCACTAAATTGAGGACAGCAACACACACGAGCTGCACCTCTCACAGAAGAAACGCACTACAACTACATGCCTTTTTAAGTTGATATTTAATTGGTTTGTTTTGTTCATTTTTCCGTTCGCTGGCACGCTGCAGGGGGGACTGCGCGTTGCTCCGAAGCCCCTTTGGTCTGACTCGTCAATAATCCAAAAATGGCCCTTTGGGTCTACAGCCCAGTATAGTTTGATATCTCTTTGTTCCATTACAATGAATCCCATTCTTCCAACAGCTCAACCAAAGGCTATTTTAGATCACCTCCTTGTATAGTAAGAATCAACAATGACATGCCAAGTGCAAAGACAATGACAAGCTTGGGACTGAAGCCATGCAGACTCGGCTAGATTTAAACACAGCAGGCCGTTGCAGCAAGACAGTGAGCCAATCCTAATATCATAGGAAAACAGGTGGGGCTGTGTCATTAGGCTGATTGCCACTGACACTGTTACATACAAGACTTAAGTGTCTCAATTAAATCAATTAAACGTGACTATATCGCACTGGGCTCCGCACTGCGCCTCTGTGCAAAGAACTTCAGTTCGCGGCGCCCCCTCTTCCTTCCCTCCTTCCCTCATCACAAACAAAGTGTTTTCCATCAAAAGCTGTCACCGGTCCGCACGTCTGTTGTAACTGTGTTGACTGAAGGGATTGTGTGTTTCTGGTTAAATAAAACGGATATATGTGAGTGTGTGTATATGTGAATATTTTCCTTATTTATTGATGTCATAAGCATGCTTTATAGGTAGCCTAAGTTAAGTTTATGCTAACATAGCCTAGCATTATTAACTTAAACTCGTCTCTCTTAGCATCTGTTGAACCTTCTTTTCATCTTCTGAAATTATCGATGCGCATTAAACCGCATATAAGTCAAGCAGCTATTTCAAGCAGCTACAGTTACTATTAAATCAATTAAACGCAATTAATTCACAAGCAGATAGTTCAAAATCGAGCATACAAGTTAGAAAAACCTAAAGCATTCGTTTAGGCTATGTCGCCTCAATGCAGGATAGACAGTCGGCTGAGGGAAAAAAATGATGTCTGTCTGTCTGAGTGACATTAACTAAATAAATCCAAAATATAGCCATTGTTGTAAGGTTAAATTGTGTGTAGCCTATGGTGAAGTTATAATCAGACTTCAAGCTGTGCAAAGCAAATGCAGCAGTTGGGAATAGGTTGGAAATGACTGATTTTCAGCCACTTAATGCTCATTCTGGTGTATACTATGACAAGATGTACAGAAGTGTAAAGTGTATCAATTACCCTAATATACAAGTTTTAAATATATTTAAATTACAGTGGGTCCCAGTTAAGTTTGGACAGGTTCCTTCATGAATCACGCACCCCATTTTCTCAGCAGAAATGGCACAAACTGCAGTTGACACAAACAACCACAAGGTGTCACTTGGGAGTTCTGCCACTACTATTTTTAATGCGACTTGACTTAACTGCTTCCATGACGCAGTGAGCTATTACCAAACATATATGATAATACAATAGCGTGAGTTTATATATCTTATACCCTATTTGTCACGGTTACTTATAGATGTGATAGTGTAACGATAAGCGCATGAGACTTTCAGCGGGGGCACGGGAACTTAAATTGATCACGGTAGTTTAAGCTTACACTTAAACAGACAAAACATTCTAATATGAAAATGTAGATGCAATTGTTGTAAGATGGTGCAGCTCCTTTAAGAGAGCCCCGTGCGCAGGGATGGAAAGAGAGAAAGCGAGAGGGGATGTGTGTTAGAACTTAGATGCGTGTGGAAAAAGTAGACGTGCTGTTGAGACTGAAGCGAGTCATATTCAAAATAATGCAAAAAATAAATCCGCAGATAAAACCAATTATCCTCATTCATTGCAACTGCAGCATGCCTGCTTGCCGACGTTCAAATGAAAAAAATCATTTGAGTTTCACTAGTCACATGTTTTAACAAGGAACACTTGTTATTGAACTAATATTGACTTTATTTTCCATACGGAGAAAAAACATATGCAGAGTCTAACCAAGGTCAATCTTGCCAAAAAAGCCCTCAAACCTGAAAACACATGAGGCAAAAGTGCAAAACATCACAAAACTAACTAAACTAACACGCGCATATTTTTGTATTGCAATCATTGTAGCCTACAGTTGTAACAGTCGTTTTACTCCCCGTATGCGCTCATTATAAAGAACGTTTAACGTGTCCCAAAAACAGCTATCAATTAATCACCAAACGTCTTATAAACAAGTATTGCCAGGAGCAACACCTTGCAAAAAATTATAACAATAGGCATTGGCCTTTATATGGCTCTGCTCCTGCCTAGATTCGAACTCAGAACTGCCTGAAAGTTGCAGACCTGTTCTGGACCTGTTCTGGAAATACGCGCATTAACCCACTCGACCTTCAGACAACGCTATCTGCTTCGAGTAGGCCTATTGGGTAGGACTGTAGCCTACACTGGTTGCTGTGACCGAATTCGTTTTTCTTTGTCATATGAATGCTGTCATTTTGTTAACATTACTGTTAAGGAGATGCTGTAGGCAAAGGCTATATTTCAACCTCGTTAGTGTAGTAAAACTAATCAGAACTATTCACGAGGTTTCTGGGCAGCATATTTATGTTCTGTTAGCAAGCGAACTTCTTATGACTGCCGACAAAGTAGCCTACTGCCAGCTGACGAAGCTCTCATTTTAAAACATTACTGAGAGACAGGCACTGTACAATCAAGACATCTTGCCACTGAATCCAAAACTATGTTTAACATTATGTAAAGCTTATAGGCTACAATGGACTAGCATGTTGCAGGGGCTGCTAAAAGCACAGAGAAACGCACTGAAAACTCGGCCAATCACAGCCCTTGCTGTCGAATGCTCCTTCCGGTTCGACCGTGGAACGCCACAGCGGACTATGCTGCCCCCAAGCGGTTGCAGTTGTACTTACATTTTACCCAGCTGCGTGAATCACCTTGATGGTGAATGAAGTGTCAATTCTTAACTGGGACCCACTGTAGGCTCTTAAAGTTGCCTATTTGAGTAGGCCTAGGAGAAAAGCAAACAGGTGTAAAGGGGAATTAAAGGGCCATCACCGTTTTTTTGGGGGGGGGGGTGGTCACGACCTGGTGACGTAATTGATATGCAAACTAGTGTGTGACGTCATCTAGCGACATTTAGCAACTTTTGGAGCTGGCTTTAGCTACTTTCCATTTGAAATAGTTGGCAACACTGGGTATGACTGGTCTTCATTCATCTGTGGTATCAAAATTACCATCACATATGTGTGTGTATATACAAATAAACGTATATGTGTGTGTATACAAAGAAACTTGCCTTTCCTTACATACATTTTTTATGTCTTTGTAATCTAGCACATAAATCCAACTGAATCTGTATAGAGTCCATCCTTCAACTGAGACATTTCAGATAAATATCCATGCAGTAGAAGATAATTAATTACTCACAAACTTGACACCTCACATTTACAGAACTCAATCAAACATTAACTCAATGAAAACAACATGACTCAATTGGTTTTAAATGGGTGTGCAAATCTTTTTTGCAACCCCTGTAGGTGGTCTGCAATCCAATCAGTTCTCCCCTCTCTAAACCAGTTCCTCTATTTCAGAGTATTCTCTTTTGAGACATCACCACACTATTAAACTTAGCAGTTGGTATCAATAAAGCATTCACAACTAATTCACAGGGAGTGGAGGTGGGTTGGGTGGTGACGTGCACAATTAGTCTAATGCTAATCTAATAAGAGTGAACAGCCCATCATTTCCAGCAGAGAATACATCTGGTAAGAGATGCGTGTATTTGACTAGACCAGCAGAGAATACATCAGGTAAGAGATACGTGTATTTGACTAGACCAGCAGAGAATACATCAGGTAAGAGATACGTGTATTTGACTAGAGCAGAGGGAGAGGACAGTCACATTAAGTGTTGCTTGTTTTTTGGCCGATTGATAACATTGATATTTGAAGCACAGCTACTTGGGCGGAGTGATTTGCAGACAGCACCTGAAAAGCTCCGGTGTTACTTCTTCAAACCCCAAGGAACATTTCCCTGAATGAAAACAGGTATCAAAATAGGTCCAAGTATGTCTGTACTGTTTACCATGTTGTAAGTCGCTTTGGCTAAAAATGTGTCAGCCAAATGTAATGTAAGAAGTATGTACATGCCTACAAAATGGCTGTGTCTTATTTGACATTGTTATTTGTACACATTGTAACTATACAAATCATAGCATGTAAATAGGAAAATGTTGGAATTCTTTTGTCACTATTGGGAGGTGTAGGCTATTGAAGCCAGCCACTTCGAAGCATTTGTGCTAAGCTAGGCTAGCAGTGGGTGCGTCAGACCAAGTAACTACATGCACAGAGATGAGAAGGGTATGTATTTAACTCTGGGGAATATAATACGGTCCAAAAAAGTAAAAAATAAATCCCAAAAAGTCAGCGTGTTCCTTTAAGAAGTAACAAACCACGATGTTTGTCTCAGAATTGTTTTCTTAAGTTTTATAGACAACAATTCAAAACACACACATGAACACATAATGCCGGGCCGGTTTCGGCCCTTATGCCCCAGTACTAAACCTCTGCCCCAGGCTGTATCTGAAACACACACCAGCCAAACCTGGTTCCGAACACTCTAACCAGCTGTAGAACATGGACACGACAGACATGACATATAACATTGGCAACTTGCATGGTTTCAACATTAACATTCAACATAAACACATCACACAGCATCATGAGAGTTCACAGTCATAAACCAGCTAGGCTCAGCTCATTACAATAACATGCCTTAAGAGGTAAGGATAGCGTGCCTTAAGAGGTAAGGGTAGCGTGCCTTAAGAGGTAAGTGTAGCGTGCCTTAAGAGGTAAGTGTAGCGTGCCTTAAGAGGTAAGGATAGCGTGCCTTATAACGTGCCTGAAGACTTTTAGCAGTTCAGAGAATGAGAATGGCATCAACCAACTGAGCCACAATTTGATTAGTTTTAGTGGCTGAACATTTCCTGATCATTTTAATACAACGCCTAAACCGTTTCCATGGCAGATCTGCTCGGTCTGGGGCCTAATTGAGTGTTTAGCTCAGAGACCACGCAAGTGTTTTCCCTCCAACTTCCCTGTGGATACCGAGGTTCTGTGTGTGAGTAAGCACAAGGTGTGTGTGAGTAAGCACGAGGTGCAGTAGGGTGCAGTCAAGATGGCCACAAACTGCCTTTCTGATAGTGATGCAGTACATTAACATGGATACAGTCTAGAGCTGTTTCTAAGTAAATGTCTTAGTTATTGTATCTGTTTATTAGACGAATGGCCATACATCCGTGTGTATGAGTATGGCCATACAGTACATCCGTGTGTATGAGAATGGCGTTTTGTCTCGGTGGCATCATCAGTAGTGCATGTGCTATGTTCTTATTCTTAATACTGACACATTTCTCAAAGACGTCTACAGCAATGACTTGTGTAGATCAGAGGAGATAGCTATTTGGTGAAGTTTGTGAAAGGCTCACAGCTTTTTAATGAGCTCCATTTGCATACAAATGCTAAATTTAACACAAGTAAATGTTTGTGCCTCAGTTTGGTTACGCGTGATTTCTTAGCATTGCATTCTGCGTTTCATTACCAGCCAACTTCAAAGATTGTTTGTCCTCTGGTCGGGAGGGCTGCTATGCGGCGACAGCTTGGAGGGAAAAGAACTGTTTGCTGAATCGGCAGCTCCACATCTCTTTGCATTCCTCTCCCTGTGTCAGAACACGCCGTTGCTAATTGCAAGATAACAACAGTTGTAAACAGATCATTGACTACAGTTGCACTGTACAATACAAAGAGCAATACCTTTGATGCACTGAACATCCTGTATGTCTTTAGAAATAAAATCATTTTTAAATTGACTAATAGTAGTTAATGAATCAGTAAACAACACCTCAACTCACTGCAGCATTAATGAAGATACATTTTGTAAGATTACAAACAACAGATTGATTTTGTTTCATGATGCATTTGTTTTGTCTCAACATAACCAATGTTTATTACTAGTTGTTGCTTTAATTAAAGGGACACCAGGCAAGCCTGATGTTTTTTCTCTACGAAACTCCCCCTCGCTCGGTCTGAAGCTCTTTTCCTTTTCTTTGCGTCTTCCGTCAAGGGTTTTCGCTGCTTCTTCACCGGCTCTGCCATTATACACGTTTGCAACAATCTCTAGCGTTTCGTTAGCCTGCCTCTGTGCTGTAAACTGATCCTGCTTCGGTCGGCGGGTAGGATACACCGAACTTGCAAGTGGGATATTCTTCCTACAGGCAGTAGGGGCAGGCGAGAGAGCCTTCATTCGCCCCGTAATGAGTCATTTAACCATATACCGACTTACAAAGATGATTAATTAACACAAAAACATTGCCTGGTGTCCCTTTAATACTGTATAACAGACCTTATGCCTCTTCATTTTCTTGATTAGTGAAGTGAATGTGTTCTGAATAGTGAAGGTGAAGTGAATGTGTTCTAATTAGTGAAGGTGAAGTGAATGTGTTCTGAATAGTGAAGGTGAAGTGAATGTGTTCTGAATAGTGAAGGTGAAGTGAATGTGTTCTAATTAGTGAAGGTGAAGTGAATGTGTTCTGAATAGTGAAGGTGAAGTGAATGTGTTCTGAATAGTGAAGGTGAAGTGAATGTGTTCTGAATAGTGAAGGTGAAGTGAATGTGTTCTAATTAGTGAAGGTGAAGTGAATGTGTTCTGATTAGTGAAGTGAATGTGTTCTGAATAGTGAAGGTGAAGTGAATGTGTTCTGAATAGTGAAGGTGAAGTGAATGTGTTCTAATTAGTGAAGGTGAAGTGAATGTGTTCTGATTAGTGAAGTGAATGTGTTCTGAATAGTGAAGTGAATGTGTTCTGAATAGTGAAGTGAATGTGTTCTGATTAGTGAAGTGAATGTGTTCTGAATAGTGGAAAAGGCCAGGGAGAGGGTAAGAGATGGAGCATTGACATTGTATAACTACTGTATGAGACTATGAGAGACAGAGTTGCAACTTATGACCACATGGTGCTGAGACAGCGCTAGGAGAAGTCACTCAGGCTGTTGAGATTCTCAGAGTGCTGAACCAAACACAGTAGGCTGCACATTGATTTGATTTGATTTTTGATTTTATTGCACACAAAAGGCTGCACATTGCATAAGTTGATTTTATTGCACAGACGCGTTTTGGTGTAATGCCTTCTCCCCTGTTCTAAGGTGGACTAGTGGTGCATACAGATCTTAAATACCCTCACACACCATTATGGTCCCACACACACCATTATGATCACACACACCCCATTATGATCCAACACACACCATTATGATTTGTTAACATAAATCATGTTGACGTGATGGCACTTGACTATGAAATGTATAATATAATATTATAAGTTAGTCAGGTCAAACCTGAGCCTGCAGTAGATGTGAACTAAACTAATGCCCCCCTCAGTAGCAGGGTAGGAAGGCATTAGAACACTGCAGCACCTCACAGGGGTAGGGGTAGGTATTGGAACACTGCAGCACCTCACAGGGGTAGGGGTAGGGGTAGGTATTAGAACACTGGAGCACCTCACAGGGGTAGGGGTAGGTATTAGAACACTGGCATGGAGAGGATCATGTGTGCTTCATTCACTCTCTGGAAGGACTGCCTGTTTTGGCTGTGTAGCGTGCTGCTGAAATGACACTGATATTAACAGTAAAAGCAGTAGAATATCATAGAAGTAGACCTCCAACATGTGAGGGTCTGTATATTATTCCTTGAATTTCCCCTTGGGGATCAATAAAGTATCTATCTATCTATCTATCTGATATAGCATTTGGAAAAGGTACCGTAGTACAGTAAGACACCAAACACGGCCTAACAAACCCCTCAAATCTAAACCTGCGACCAAACAGCTTTCAGCGCCTCCTACTTAGATCAGTTGAGCCAGACCAGCGTAATTGAAGATCACAGGTCATTCACTCACGGCTGGACTCGGTGTCCAGCACGTGGCGGCTGAGACGATGTATGTCAGTGGTGGCTCTCTGTGATGCGCTCTGAACAGCGAAGGCCTTTTAGTCAAATCAGATTTCGCCTCAATTACAGCGGTGACGCTCCGAGCTCCACGTCCCAGAGGAAGAGAGGGAGGCCACAGACGGCACGGGTATTGCTAACCGACGGTAATGGCGCTTCCATTTAAGAGACATTGCATCATTTCCCAGCTGACTTATAATGTGCTTGTACTTAATCAGATGTCAAAAGATGTCTGTCTTTGTGCCACTGGGGAGGAGCTGGAATCGCTGGCTTTATTGCCCCTGATTGCTCCACATAATCGTTCCAGTCACCAAAGAGATCTTTTTTTGCTCAGAATACAGATTAAAGCCATTTTCAGACGTGATAGCTCTCAGACACCAAAGGGAATCAGTGTGGGGATCAATCACTCCTAAGCAGCCCAGACCCACAGCCTGCAGATCTGCATAAAGCATGTTGTCTGTGATGAGAGAGGCTGCCAGGGAACCACATGAACTTTAATAAAAGAATGAATCCAATGCTCCAACATATGGGCATAATTATTATTATTTCTTTAAAAACAAAATTGGCAGAGTGGGAACTGGAGATAAAACACACACACGCACACGCACACACACACATTCACTTCCACTCAAAGTGCTCTTTTGATTGGTCCACTCCTGGCTGTGGCTTGATCTGAGGGCTTTCTAAAGGGCCATCCTCCCTCTCCCAGCCTACTTCTACTCAGGTAGTTGGAGTGCGTTATAAAAGCCTCCAATAGAGTTCTCGTAGTGGCTCTGCCATACGAAGGGCCAACGTAGGGAAGTTGGAGTGCGTTATAAAAGCCTCCAATAGAGTTCTCGTAGTGGCTCTGCCATACGAAGGGCCAACGTAGGGAAGTTGGAGTGCGTTATAAAAGCCTCCAATAGAGTTCTCGTAGTGGCTCTGCCATACGAAGGGCCAACGTAGGGAAGTTGCAGTGCGTTATAAAAGCCTCCAATAGAGTTCTCGTAGTGGCTCTGCCATACGAAGGGCCAACGTAGGGAAGTTGGAGTGCGTTATAAAAGCCTCCAATAGAGTTCTCGTAGTGGCTCTGCCATACGAAGGGCCAACGTAGGGAAGTTGCAGTGCGTTATAAAAGCCTCCAATAGAGTTCTCGTAGTGGCTCTGCCATACGAAGGGCCAACGTAGGGAAGTTGGAGTGCGTTATAAAAGCCTCCAATAGAGTTCTCGTAGTGGCTCTGCCATACGAAGGGCCAACGTAGGGAAGTTGGAGTGCGTTATAAAAGCCTCCAATAGAGTTCTCGTAGTGGCTCCACCATATGAAGCGCCACCCAAAGCCAATGTAGGGAAGTTAGAGTGGGTTGTAAAAGCCTCCAATAGTCTGCACTGAGGCAGGCCTGGCAAACGTCACGTGCAACAGAATATTTGTGCCTGTGCAGCTCCTTCTCTTTACCTGCCAGTTTTCTGACTGTGTGCTTGTATTCGTTGAAGACTAATTTAACATAAATTCATTAAAATGATATTAGAAGTGAAAGCTGAGAAACACTACATATTAAAAAGAAGTAGATTTACATAATGACATATGTATAGGTCTTGATATAATGTATGAAATTAACATCAATTAAATATGAAATGCAGCTCTCCATGCATACCATGCACATATGTCTATGTTTATGGGTATGGTATTTAGCAGGCCCTTTTGTCCAAAGCGGTTTAGAATGACATCAATAAGCTTTACATTAACAATGAAATTAACATCTTATAACAGAATTAAATTGTCTAAAACCAATATTATTAATAGTTGAAAACTAATTTAACAGAATAATAACATTAACCATAAACGGTCACAATTTACTTGAGTAGCCGTCCACAGACTATCCACAGATGCCTAGATTATTAACAGCCTCTGCTGACTCTGCTAACTACAGGTTTTTGTTAAGGTTAAGGTTAGGGGTTGGATTGGGTTGAGGTAATGTTCAGTTTTAGTTAAGGTTAAGGTTTGGGGTTGGATTGGGTTGAGGTAATGTTCAGTAGTTTGACAATTTTACATACTGAATTTGAATTTGTACATGATCTTTGGGCAGACAATCCAAGTAAAGTGTTACCCCCTAAACTAACTAAATAAATAAATAAATAAGGTCAACTGTACATCTGCAGAACGTAGGGTTATGAATATAACCTCAGTTGTTTGAGGGAGAACACAAGACATCTTCACTGTAAGACAATGTGAGGTTAATATAACATTGGTTCTCTGAAGGAGAACAGTAGATGTTAAGCAATGGGTTAACGTCTTGTGAACTTGACTGAAAGAGAACATATGCGTAATGGTGTTTTTAATACTGATAATGTTTATTATTTGAGTCTGTAGAGGGCGCCCCAGAGCTTGCTGTACCACACCCATCCCCTTCCTCAAGAGTAGCCATCCACTGGATCGAACTAGCCCAAGCCCACCACATCAAATTAAATCGAGTTGAATTTAATTTCATTTGTGTCATGTGTATAATAACAATTAGGTGCACCACCTTAGTAAAGCTCCCATAATAAATTATGCATAAAAAAGAAATAATTATGCTCATCCTACTGTACATACACACACACACACCCTCACACATCTAGTTTTCACCTCCATGCATTTACATTATACACCCTATGCATTTCATAGCAATGAGTAGGAGATACTGTAGGTTAAGTAGGCAACTAAAGCATTGCACAAAATTAATATGCAAATATTGCAGAAGTAGTGCGATGTATTGCACAGAATTAATATAAATATGAATGAGTTAAATGACACATGATAGTGCTGCAGAGGTACTGAGTTAAATTTTTGGGGGCAGCCGTGGCCTACTGGTTAGCGCTTTATTTTACTTATAAAATATCACACATGATAGTGCTGCAGAGGTACTGAATTAAATATCACACATGATAGTGCTGCAGAGGTAATTAGTTAAATATCACACATGATAGTGCTGCAGAGGTACTGAATTAAATATCACACATGATAGTGCTGCAGAGGTACTGAGTTAAATATCACACATGATAGTGCTGCAGAGGTAATGAGTTAAATATCACACATGATAGTGCTGCAGAGGTACAGGCATCAGGTGTAAGACTCAGAGTGCTGGGAGGGGTTCTGCCTAGAGGTAGACAGGGTCAGAGGGCATCAGTGTTGTCCTTGGACTTCATCTCAAAGGTCAGTGTGGAGATGATTTCCTTGGGGTAGAAACTGTACGTTTCTATTGATGTAACTGTTATAAATATTAATCAAGTCAAAATACAACATAGTCAAAATACATCTTCAATTTTTGGCCTTTAGCAGGAAAATTACAAAAGCAAATGAGCCAGAACAATGACAATAAAATGTAAAACTATGGAGCACTAACATACCATATAGCCCACTATCTCTCTCTCTCTCTCTCGGTGTCTCTGTGTGTGTTTTTGTGGATGGTTGAAGCTGACTTTTGCGGTTTGTGTTTGCTTAGAAGGTTAGGCAGGTCATATTTCTTGTTTGGAGGGTGGAAATAGGTGTAGTCTGTGTATGTGTGTGAGGGTGGTAATAGGTAGGTTTTCTTTATATGTGTGTGTATGTGTTGTGTGTGTTTAGATGATTGAAACAGTTAAGCTCTCTCTCAATCTCTCTCTCTCTCTCTTTCTGTGAGGATAATTGAAGCAAGAAGTAGTTTTGTGTGTAAGAGTGTGTGTTTGAAAGAGAGAGAGAGATAAAGAGAAAGAGAGAGTGAGTTTGTTTGTGAGTACTGAGGGTTTTTCTGTGTATGTGTGTTTGTTTGTGAGTACTGAGGGTTTTTCTGTGTATGTGTGTGTGTGTTTGTTTGTGAGTACTGATGGTTGTTCTGTGTATGAATGTGTTTCAAGTGGAAGGTTGAGACTGACAAGGTTCCATTCTCCTATGATTTGTCCTGTGTGTGTGTGTGTGTGTGTTAGTGTGTAAGTGTGTGAGAGTGTGCTGGACCATGTCTTACCTCTAGTAGATAAAGAAGCAGGTTATATCGTGCAGCAGTCACAGGCTTGATCTGCATGTTTGAAATACATTGGAACTTAATTAAATGTAAAGTTTTGAAATGAATCATGTAAGACACCTACATGGAAATGTGCTATATTTCTGACAACTGAATTTCAGCACATTATTTATTATGTAATTATATTTTAGATTGACATACTGACGATTGCACCTTGATTGAAAATGCAATAAATTACTGTTCGTGCTGAGAATAAGCTATAATGATGAGCATGTAATTATTTTGACAGTAGCTGATTGTGATATACAAAGGATCTCAACAATCATATTCATATTTTATGAGAATTGAGATAAGTTGTGTTAAACCTAAATGCTTAATAAGTAATAGAAACAGAATGCCAAGAGAAAGAAATACTGACAAAAATGCCATCAGATATTTTTTGTTGCACTAAATTATGTAGGACTACATTACAAAGTCTGTAGTCTAATTAAAGTGTTACATGAAAAACTATCCTGGGATTGTGAAATCAGTCGAGTCAGGGAAGACACTCCCAAATATAAATGTACTGAAGAAGAAACAAAATGGAACTGTTAGCCAAGATCAAAGACAACGAGACAGAGCTCTGGAAACAAGGAAGAAAGCAGAACGAAGAGCTTTAGGGCCTCTTCAAAAACCACACGACGTCCATCAAGGGTCTATTTATTTGCATGCCCCTCAAAATACAAAACGAAATCCAATTCTCCTGCTGGAGGCTGCTTCTGCTGACGGGGGAGGAGGGAGGCATGTGCTGCCCGAGGAAACCCATTTGTGCTGGGGAGCGTGAAGCAGTGTACTGCTCTCTGGAAACAACAGCCGCATGTAAGCATCTTAGGAGACTTACTGGCAACGCTAATGCACAATCTCAGAGGCCCTTATAGGAACATCGCTCGCCCCGAAACTGCCGCAATCA